>NC_133334.1:270477147-270514647 GCF_042186555.1 Aquarana catesbeiana | reverse complement strand
TATACTATTTGGTAAAAATTATTAAAAAAAAAAAAAAAAAAAACTTGCAACCATTTTTATTTTCTTTTTTTTTTGGCTCCTCTATTTTAACCTCTTTTCTAAAACCTAGCTGGGCAGAAATGTTATATTCTGTTCATGCTCATGTGATTGGCCTAGACGTCAGTGCAGAGCTTGGAGCCTGCAGTAGGCATTTTTTTTTAATTTTTTAGATTTAATGAAATACTTACGCTTAAAGGGATTCAGAGGTTGCAGGATTTCCAATTACAACACTGAGATGGATCAGGTGCAAATTGAATAGACCACCCTAATACCTCATCCGCACAATACCAAACCTACAGTTGGACTTTATCAGGTACAATAAGAACTGCAGAAGATTTAAAAACTTAAAAAAAAAACTTTATTATTTACATATAATTAATTTAAAAAAATATACTGGATCATAGCTGATCCCAAAACCATTCACATATTGAATGAATCCTATCTCGTGTACAAAAACTTCTTGTTCTAAAAAAAAATAAATTAATAGCTAGTCACCAATATCATGGCCTACATAAGTATTCAATATAGTGTATAAAAAGTAACAGAGGGCCTTGTGGTGAAGCAGTCTTTTGTGGCAACGCGTTTCAGAAACAGCTTCTTCAGGAGGAGGAAGAGAACCGAATAAGGATATAGTGATATTTACGGAGATGGATCAAGTGTTTATATTAAGAACAGACTTTGCCACTTAGCAGTTGATAGGTGTTGGCAAGGGTAGGCACATAGGCGTGCGCACAGGATGTCCCAGGTGTGCCTGGGCACACCCTAATCACCATGTGTGATGCAGATTTACCCTGTTTAGACCCCTGATATTTCACCACAGCCCCCTAATGGGGCTCCTAAAAAAAATAGCAAAAAAAAAATAATTGTAAAAAAAAATAAATAAATAAATAAAAATAAATAAAATAAATAATAATAAAAATAAAATAAAAATAATAATTTATAATAAAACAAAAAATGAAAAAATACTGACATTGTCCACTGCCCTACTGACACCATCTACTGCTCTACTGACACCGTCAGTATATATTCACATGCACACACATACATATGTGTTTGAGCTTTGGGGTCTAATGCAGTGGGCTGTGTACACCTATTGGTAAGCATTCATATTTTCAGAAAAGATTTTTAAAAAATGCAAAGAGGCTGCTGGAGATCACCTACACTGAGATGTAGCAAACTATAAAAAAAAGATGCAAATGGTATTTTATTTAAAAAATGACAATTGTTTATGATACGTTGTACTTTAGGAAACTCAATATAATTTTTTATTTTTTTAAATAAATGAAACTGCAAAATGCTGAAAACATATATCAGCATTTAAGCTGTACGTTTTACAGTGATCTTAATGACCCTGATCAACACTGTGTGTAAGTGAAAAAAAAAAAAAAAAAACTTTAAGCAAATTGGCTTCACTGAAAAGCCTACCGATTTTTCTCTACTGGAGTAATTAATTACTCCTTTGCTTATAGAAGTAATTAATTACTTAAGGGAAAAAAAAAAGGACAATAGTCAAAATAAATAAACTCTGTGCAATATACTTCATCTGTTTTTTTATTTTATTTTATTTAATATTGCAAGAGTTGTCAAGCCAGCCCCACAATTTCACACTTCTTCTGAGCTTCGCATCTGTCATTTCTATTGCGTAACTTCGCTGCATTTAATTAAAAAAAAAATATATATATTTTTTTTTATTATTATTTTTATTTTTTTTAAATGCCAATGATTCATTGGTTTAGGGGGGTAAGCTGCGACCTGTCATCTATGTATATGTATTATTTATATATATATATATATGTATATATAATATCTATCAATATTTATATGTATGTATATCTCTTTTTTTTTAATTGTCATTATTCTTTTTAATTGAGGGTGGTTTATATGTTTTATATATTTTTGAAAGTAGTGTTTACATATACCTGTATGTCTGTGTGTGTGTGTGTGTGTGTATATATATATATATATATATATATATATATATATATAAATATATATATATATATATATATATATATATATATATATATATATATATATATATATATACGTATATATATATATATATATATATATATATATATATATATATCGATCTTGATGATTTTAAAGGGAAACTGTGATGAAGGCAATATCTGCCTTTTGTGAAAATGGCTGCCAGGCTGAATCTTCGAGATGCTGAACCGAGCAACATCAGATCTGGGTTGGGTTGATTGGTAAAGCCAGAAGATCAGTTTGACCAGAGAATGGGACAGTGTTATTAGGGGTCTTGTGACAGGTACCCTTGAATTAGGTAGGCTATTCTAGCACACTTGCCGATGGGTGCCCAAATATATATAAAAAATGTTATGCATCTGCAACCCATTCATTGGTTTGAGGCGATAAGCTGGGAAACCATCACCTAGCAAGCTTCCACCAGGACTACCTAGAGTTGTCCACTGCTGACAAACCCAGTGTTTTATCTATTTTAATTGAAGGTTACGCAGTAGAAATTATAGAGAGAGAGAGAGATAGTCAGGTCCATAAATATTGGGACATCGACACAATTCTAATCTTTTTGGCTCTATACACCACCACAATGGATTTGAAATGAAACGAACAAGATGTGCTTTAACTGCAGACTTTCAGCTTTAATTTGAGGGTATTTACATCCAAATCAGGTGAACGGTGTAGGAATTACAACAGTTTATATATGTGCCTCCCACTTTTTAAGGGGCCAAAAGTAATGGGACAGATTAACAATCATCCATCAAACTTTCACTTTTTAATACTTGGTTGCCAATCCTTTGCAGTCAATTACAGCCTGAAGTCTGGAACACATAGACATCACCAGACGCTGGGTTTCATCCCTGGTGATGCTCTGCCAGGCCTCTACTGCAATTGTCTTCAGTTCCTGCTTGTTCTTGGGGCATTTTCCCTTCCGTTTTGTCTTCAGCAAGTGAAATGCATGCTCAATCGGATTCAGGTCAGGTGATTGACTCGGCCATTGCATAACATTTCACTTCTTTCCCTTAAAAAAACTCTTTGGTTGCTTTCGCAGTATGCTTCGGGTCATTGTCCATCTGCACTGCGAAGAGCCGTCCAATGAGTTCTGAAGCATTTTGCTGAATATGAGCAGATAATATTGCCCGAAACACTTCAGAATTCATCCTGCTGCTTTTGTCAGCAGTCACATCATCAATAAATACAAGAGAACCAGTTCCATTGGCAGCCATACATGCCCACGCCATGACACTACCACCACCATGCTTCACTGATGAGGTGGTATGCTTTGGATCATGAGCAGTTCCTTTCCTTCTCCATACTCTTCTCTTCCCATCACTCTGGTACAAGTTGATCTTGGTCTCATCTGCTCCAGAACTGTGAAGGCTTTTTTAGATGTTGTTTGGCAAACTCTAATCTGGCCTTCCTGTTTTTGAGGCTCACCAATGGTTTACATCTTGTGGTGAACCCTCTGTATTCACTCTGGTGAAGTCTTCTCTTGATTGTTGACTTTGACACACATACACCGACCTCCTGGAGAGTGTTCTTGATCTGACCAACTGTTGTGAAGGGTGTTTTCTTCACCAGGGAAAGAATTCTTCGGGCATCCACCACAGTTGTTTTCTGTGGTCTTCCGGGTCTTTTGGTGTTGCTGAGCTAAACAATGCGTTCTTTCTTTTTAAGGATGTTCCAAACAGTTGATTTGGCCACACCTAATGTTTTTGCTATCTCTCTGATGGGTTTGTTTTGTTTTTTTCAGCCTAATGATGGCTTGCTTCACTGATAGTGACAGCTCTTTGGATCTCATATTGAGAGGTGACAGCAACAGATTCCAAATGCAAATAGCACGCTTGAAATGAACTCTGGACCTTTTATCTGCTCCTTGTAAATGGGATAATGAGGGAATAACACACACCTGGCCATGGAACAGCTGAGCAGCCAATTCCCCATTACTTTTGGTCCCTTAAAAAGTGGGAGACACATATACAAACTGTTGTAATTCCTACACCGTTCACCTGATTTGGATGTAAATACCCTCAAATTAAATTAAATCTTGTTTGTTTCATTTCAAATCCATTGTGGTAGTGTATAGAGCCAAAAAGATTAGAATTGTGTCGATGTCCCAATATTTATGGATCTGACTGTATATATACATTTTTGTTTAAGGTAGTGGTTACATGATATATCTATATGTATTATATTATATTTATATATGTGTGTGTATATATATATATATATATATATATATATATATACACACACACACACACTATATTACCAAAAGTATTGGGACACCTGCCTTTACACGCACATGAACTTTATTGCCATCCCAGTCTTATGCCCCGTACACACGAAAATCCGACGGGAAATGTGTGATAGGACCTTGTTTTCGGAAATTCCGACCATGTGTGGGCTCCATCACACATTTTCCATCGGATTTTCCGACACACAAAGTTTGAGAGCAGGCTATAAAATTTTCTGAAAACAAAATCCGTTGTCGGAAAATCCGATCGTGTGTACACAAATCCGACGGACAAAGTGCCACGCATGCTCAGAATAAATAAAGAGATGAAAGCTATTGGCCACTGCCCCGTTTATAGTCCCGACGTACGTGTTTTACGTCACCGCGTTCAGAACGATCGGATTTTCCGACAACTTTGTGTGACCGTGTGTATGCAAGACAAGTTTGAGCCAACATCCGTCGGAAAAAATCCTAGGATTTTGTTGTCGGATCAATGTCGGACCGTGTGTACGGGGCATAAGTCTGTAGGGTTCAATATTGAGTTGGCCCGCCCTTTGCAGCTATAACAGCTTCAACTCTTCTGGGAAGGCCGTCCACAAGGTTTAGGAGTGTGTCTATGGGAATGTTTGACCATTCTTCCAGAAGCGCATTTGTGACGTCAGGCACTGATGTTGGACGAGAAGGCCTGGCTCGCAGTCTCCGCTCTAATTCAGGTGTTCTATCGGGTTGAGGTGCAGGCCAGTCAAGTTCCTCCACCCCAAATTCACTCCCCACTTAAAAAAATCATTAGTTCGTGGGGGGGGGGGTCAGCTGGGATCGATCACCTAGCTTATATATATATATATATATATATATATATATATATATATACACACACACACATATATATATATATATAGTTTTGTTTTTTTTATAAGATTTGTTTCATTAGTTCGGTGGGAGGGTGGGGTTCAGCTGGGATCCATTACCTCGCTTTTATATATATATAGATAGATCTAGATATATCTATCTATATATATCTATATGTATATATAGATATATATAGATAGATATATATATATATCTATAGATATATAGATATATCTATATCTATATATCTATATATATAGCTATGTGATCCCAGCTGAACCCCACCCCCCAATATATATAATATATATATATATATATATATATATATATATATATATATATATATATATATATATATATGTGTGTATATATATTTTTTAAATTTTTTTTTAAGGTAATGATTACATATATGTATATGTGTAAAAAAAATCATTAGTTGGGTGGCGGGGAGGATTTAGCTGAGATCCATCACCTAGCTTATATATGTATTATATATGTGTGTATATATATATATATATATATATATATATATATATATATATATATATATATATATATATATATATATATACATATAGATATATATTTGAAGGTAGTGGTTACATAAATGTATATATGTAAAACAAATCCTTAGTTGGGTGGGGGGGGGATTAAGCTGGGATCCATCACCTAGCTTTTATATGTGTGTATATAAATATATATATATATTTGAAGGTAGTGGTTACATATATGTAAAACAAATCATTAGTTGGGTGGCGGGGAGATTTTAGCTAGGATCCATCACCTAGCTTATATATATATTTGAAGGTAGTGGTTACATAAATGTATATATGTAAAACATATTGGTTGGGTGGGGGTGGGGGTGGGGGGGGGGGGTTAAGCTGGGATCCATCACCTAGCATGCTTCCTCCAGGAGTCCTGGCAGTCGCCCACTTCTGACAAGCCCAGTGTGATGGTCACATCTGCATGTCAGCAGCATACGGAGAGAGCCCTGGATCTGTCAGCCCTCGCACGGCAAAGCATTAGCGGTTTCAATTCTGTTTTATTTCCAACTTGAAATGAAGGAGAGTGGACGAAAAGAGGAAAAAAAAAAACGAAAAAGAAAGGAGGAAAAACAAATAAGCGAGCTTAACTGTGGCGTGAGTGGCTGCAATTTCCCCGTGACAGGCATTGCATTATCATAATTGTCTTGGCGACATGATAGGACACAAAAATACTAATGTCATGTTATTTCCAGGCCGGATGCCCCTTTTATGAGAGTCGGGGAACTGATTGCCAAGTGGAGTAGGTCAAATGACATCTTTTGATCAGACCTGTCTAAAGAGATCAAAGATGAATGGCAGGTAATGGGACGCCGGTGACAAACCAAATCTAGTGCAGAAATAGGTCTGGAGCTGCATGCCAGCTGCCTATTAGCCGGTTACCTAACTAAGGCAGCCGACTTGACAACTCTGGCCAAGTACCTAAATCAGCCAGGCGACAGTGCTAAAATTGTGTATTATCATTGGAAAATGCCTATTATTTCCCCGCTAACATTTCTGTTAGAGGTTTCGCTTTGCATAGAGACAGAAGGGCAGGGAGGTTGCACGGTCACGGGAAAGAAAAAAAAAAAAAAAAAAGAGAGAAAGAAAGAAATTCCCGAAAAGCAGAGACTCAGCCAGGCTAAAGCTGAAAACCAAGATTTTTTTTTGGCAAGCCTAGAGTTACCGCCATCCGATAGGCTGTATAGGGGCGCGTCGGCGAACGTTAATAAACATCATCAGTTTCAGTTGTGATTAGTTACATCATTAAATCTATTTATTTTCAATGCAACCCGAGTTTGACTTATCGGCCTCTTGCAACTTCTGTACAGCAGAGCTCAGGCTAGGTAAGGGAGAAGCATCACAAGGAGCCAATTAGTTGTATTGTGGTTCTCATATGTTATCAATGGGCAGGTATAATAGACCCAGCTCTGTATATATTACTACATCATTAAATTTATTTTTTTATCTCCGCCCCTTGTTAGCATACAGTGAGGAAAATCATTATTTGATCCACTGCAGATTTTGAAGAAATGAAGGGTCTATAATTTTCATCACAGGTGTGTTTTAAGTGATAGAGACAGAATAAAATAAATCCAGAAAAAAACACATGATACAAATGTTATAAACAGAGTTGCAGTTCAATGAGTAAAATAAGTATTTGATCCCCAAGCACTTGGTGGAGAAACCCTTGTTGGCAAGCACAGAGGTCAGATGTTTCTTGTAGTTGGTGATCAGGTTTGCACACATCTCAGGAGGGATTTTGTTCCACTCTTCTTTACAGTCCTACGTCCTTAAGTTTTCTTGCCTGTCGCTTGGCAACTAAAAGTTTCAGCTCCCTCCATAAATTTTCTATAGGATTAAGGTCTGGAGACTGGCTAGGACACTCCATGACTTTAATGTGCTTCTTCTTGAGCCACTCACCTTTGTTGCCTTGGCGGTACGTTTTGGGTCATTGTCATGCTGGAAGATCCACCCCCAACCCATTGTCAGTGTTCTGGCTGAGGGAAGAAGGTTCTCATCCAAGATTTTACAATACATGGCCTTGTCCATTGGCCCCTCAATGCGACAAAGTCGGCCTGTACCTTTAGCAGAGACACAGCCCCAAAGTATAATGTTTCCACCTCCATGATTGACTGTAGGGATGGTGTTCTTAGGGTCATAGTCAGCATTTTTCTTCCTGCAAACACGGCGAGTTGAGTTATTGCCAAAGAGCTCAATTTTGGTCTCATCTGACCACAGCACTTTCTCCCAATCCTTCTCTAAATTATTTAGATGTTCATTGGCAAACTTCAGACGGTTCTGTACATGTGACTTCTTGAGGAGGGGGACCTTGTGGGTGCTGCAGGATTTCAATCCATGGCGGTGTATTGTGTTACCAATGGTTTGTTTGACTGTGGTCCCAACTGCCTTGAGATCATTCACAAGCTCCTCCCGTGTAGTTCTAGGTTGATCCCTCACTTTTCTCTTGATCATCCTCACCCCATGGGGCGAAATCTTGCATGGAGCTTCAGACCGAGGGCGATTGATGGTTATTTTGTATTTCTTCCATTTGCAAATAGTCGCTCCAACAGATGTCTCCTTCTCACCAAGCTTCTCGCTGATGGTCTTGTAGCCCATTCCAGCCTTGTGCAGGTCTACATTCTTATCCTTGACATCCTTTGACAGCTCCTTGGTCTGGCCCATGATAATGAGGTTTGAATTGAAGACAGAGATTCTGTGGACAGGTGTCTTTTATACACTTTATATCCTTAGGAGCACCTTCTTACATGACTTACTGTTTATTAAAAGCCAGCAGCTACAGTTTTTGAGATTGGAGATTCTCTTTAACTTATAGTTTGGCTTAAGTGGTAATTTTATTAGGCGTCTTGTTTTTTTTTATGTTAGGGCTAAGTCCACAACTCTTTTCGAATATACTAAATTAGCCTTTCTGCCAGAGTTGCCAGACTTAACACTTCAGGCCTAGTCATTCAGTAGGGCAAGTTGCACCCAAAAATATCCCTCTACCATTAGCTCAAACGGAAAGGCTGCCCAGATCCTATGGAGCCTGATATGTCTTAGAATATTTTTTATATACTTGAAACACTCTCTAAAGCTCCACATCAGTCTCTGTTGCCGCTCTGCCACCTCCACAGGCCTGATGCATTGCTTGCTAACCCTGTTTCCCTGCAGTAGAATGGGGCAACTACAGAAAACTGAAATTGGGAGGGTTGAGGGTCTGTTGCCTGGCCATTGTTTCCTACGGCACTCCCCTAGATCCTACCTCTCAAGATCAAAGTTTGGTATGGACGCCCAACTTTATTGATGGATTTGTTTGAGCCCAGAAAATACATATATCATCAAACTCTGCTTGACTTTTAATAAAGTAGAGGTCCCTAACCCTGAATCAACCTACCTAAGCCCACAAGTCTTCTCAGATATACCTTCTGCCAGAGTTTCCAGACAGCACCTAGTCATCCAGTAGGCCCATTGGCATTTAAAAAAAAACCTCTTGTCTACTATGGATGCAAAGCGGAAGGCTGCTGAAATCTTATGCAGTTCTTCTCAAAAACACCCTTTTGCCAGAGTTGCCAGGCAACCATTTCAGGCCTAGTCATCCAGTAGTCGAAGGCTGCTGAAATCCTATGCAGTTCTTCTCAAATACACCCTTTTGCCAGAGTTGCCAGGCAACCATTTCAGGCCTAGTCATCCAGTAGTCAAAGGCTGCTGAAATCCTATGCAGTTCTTCCCAAATACACACTTTTGCCAGAGTTGCCAGGCAACCATTTCAGGCCTAGTCATCCAGCCAGTAAAAAGGCACCAAAAACAGCCCTTGACTGCAAAGGGGAAGGCTGCCCAGATCTTATGAAGCCTCAAGTGTCTTGGAATTTGTGAAAGGATGCTTGCTTTGCTAGCAGAATTGGGCATCGGCAGAAGACTGAATATGGACCCAACCATTGTCTCCTCAACCCCTTGTCTACTATGGATCCATGGATGCAAAGGGGAGGCTGCTGAAATCCTTTGCTGTTCTTCTTAAATACACAATTTTCCCAGAGTTGCCAAGCAACCATTTCAGGCCTAGTCATCCAGTAGTCGAGGTGGCACCAAGAACAGCCGTTGAGTGCAAAAGGGAAGGCTGCCCAGATCGTATGAAGCATCAAGTGTCTTGGAATTTGTGAAAGGATACTTGCTTTGCTAGCAGAATTGGGCATCAGCAGAAGACTGAAGATGGACCCAACCATTGTCACCTCTGACCCAAAAAACTTGCCTCCCCTGGTCATAATGTGGTATGTGGTATGTGGGGCGCTCAACTCAATTGTGGGGTTGTAAGCTCCAAAAACACCGCTCTAGCCCTGCTACACAAAGGTGCAAATATATCCTCTTTTTTATTTTTTTTTGCTGTAGACCCCCCATAGGAGTGCAATAACTATCTATAAAATCAAACTGCAGTTATCCTTTAAATAGGGGGTCTCCTGTGTTCTCCCACAGTCCTTTCTTCTGCATTCTCTCTTTCCCTCACACCATGAATTTCCCTTGCTTACATCCGCACCGCCAATCCATCAGTGCGTTACGATTTTTTTACTTAATTTTAATGTGGCTAACTTAAGACGTTGTCTAGTAAATTTATGCAACCGATCACAGTTATTAAATTACTGCATCTGCAAAAGAGGCAATCAACCCCCTTATTATAGTAGCTGCGCGTCGATGGAAAATGTCAAGATTCCACCAATGCACTGCGGGGAGGCACGTTATTGTTAAAAATGCATAAAATATCAGCACTTTTTTATGCTTGTGCACTCAACAAAGAACTCTCATCATAATTAAGGAACGCGGAAATAAATAATTTTTACAAACTACCTTGGGTAGAGTGGTGTGCGTCGGAGAAAGCCTGAGCCCAACTCTGCATTACAAACGGCGAAGTTTAAACCTTTCCTCGTCTCTATTTCTCCAACTCGATAAAATATTTAAAACTTACACAGAGATTGGAGGAACGGTATTGTAAATCTTCCTCCCGGTGCTTAAAGGTAATTCTTGATGGTAAATTTTATCGTGCCTTTTTACGACGTGGCATATTTTTGATACCCAAGCGTTAATTTCAGGCGACGTGCAAGTCAGAGGAAAGGAAGATCTGTTTTCAAGCTGATGGTGGTTACTAAAGCACTGGAAATGTGTATTTTCCTGTAAAGCTTTTTGGGGTTCTGCCAGTATCCTCGGGTACATTGAACTGAATTACCCTGGTACTTTCCATGCCTCTCCATGACCTTGTGAGCAGAGACGGTAGGGAGAGGGAGGAGGGGAGGGGGTTACTCCTCTGATTCGTTCAGCTGCGTGTATTTTGAGCTTCAGCTATTTAGCTCTGTAAACTGCAGGCTAAGCGCTGTGACTTACCGTACCTCTCCATGACCTTGTGAACTGAGTAGGTAGGTAGGGAGAGGGAGGAGGGGTGGGGGTTACTCCTCTGATACGTTCAGCTATTTAGCTCTGTAAACTGCATTCTAAGTGCTGTGACTTTCCATACCTCTCCATGTCCCTGTGAACTGAGTAGGTAGGGAGAGGGAGGAGGGGAGGGGGTTACTCCTCTGATATGTTCAGCTATTTAGCTCTGTAAACTGCATTCTGAGCGCTGTAACTTTTCTATACCTCTCCATGACCTTATGAGCAGAGATGGTAGGGAGAGGGAGGAGGGGAGGGGTTACTCCTCAGATACGTTCAACTGTGTGTATTTTGAGCTTCAGCTATTTAGCTCTGTAAACTGCATTCTAAGTGCTGTGACTTTCCATACCTCTCCATGACCTTGTGAACTGAGTAGGTAGGGAGAGGGGGGAGGGGGTTACTCCTCTGATACGTTCAGCTGTGTGTATTTTGAGCTTCAGCTATTTAGCTCTGTAAACTGCAGGCTAAGCGCTGTGACTTTCCGTACCTCTCCATGACCTTGTGAACTGAGTAGGTAGGGAGAGGGAGGAGGGGAGGGGTTACTCCTCTGATACATTCAGCTGTGTATATTTTGAGCTTCAGCTACTTAGCTCTGTAAACTGCAGGCTAAGCACTGTGACTGTCTTGATTCTTCATGACTTTGTGATTATTGTAGGTAGAAAGGGGGGGGGTACTTCTCTGATACCTTTCACTGCAGGTATAATTTGCACTTCAGCTATTTAGCTCTGTAAACTGCAGGCTAAGTACTGTACTTTCCATATCTCTCCATGACCTTGTGAGCAGAGTAGGTAGGGAGAGGGAGGAGGGAAGGAGGGATACTCCTGTAATGCATTCAGCTGTGTGTGTAGTTTGAGCTTCAGCTGTTTAGCTATGTAAAACTATAGGCTACGTACTGTGATTTCCTCTCCTTAATCTTGTAAACAGGGTAAGTATCCGGAGGGTGGGATTATTTATCTGATACATTTAGCTGTGTGTATAATTTGAGCTTCAGCTATTTAGCTCTATATGCTGCAGGCTAAGCACTGTAACTTTCGGTAACTTTCCATGACCTTGTGAACAGATTGGGTAGAGAGGGAGGAGGGGGGAGGTTACACCTCTAATAAATTCAGCTGTGTGTATATTTTGAGCTTCAGCTATTTAGCTCTGTAAACTCTAAGCTAAGTACTGTCATATCCTCTTAATTTTGTAAATAGGGTAGGTATAGAGAGGGAGGAGGGGTGGGGGGATAACTCCTCTGGTACATTTAGCTGTGTGTATAATTTGAGCTTCAGCTATTTAGCTCTGTAACTTATAAGCATCTTACAACAAAGTCATTTTATTTAACTAAAATTCATACTTTCTGTGGGTTTTGTTTACTATTGAAAGTGAAAGTAAAAGAAAATCCCAAAATTTGGGTTGTTCCCAGAAACGTAATAGAGTGGAAATCTTCCAATAGAGACACTAGTTCTGGTGATCTGGGGGCAGGGGGGGTCCCCGAGACATTCCCTTAATTTGCAAGGGTTACCTCTCACTTCCTGTTTTGGCTATGGGACAGGAAGTGAAGGGAAATCTCCCCAATGGGACACAGAGGGGAAAAAATAAACCTGGCAGGGGTTATAACCCTCCCCTATTCTATCCAAAATGAAAAAAAATAAATTTGCTTTTAGTTCTACTTTAACCTGTTATGGACCGTCCCACGCAGATATACTGTGGCAGGGCGGCCCTCCTGCGTGAAATCACGTACCTGTACGTGATTTTGTGCACTGGGTCTGGAGTGCATGCGCACGCCGCTGGCGAGACCCGCTTCTGCTGTGATTGGACACAGCGGGAGCCAATCAGCGGGTCCGGCGGACGCGATGTCCACCAGGACACACCGATCATTCCCGAGAGAGGCAGAATGGGGGTCTGCCTTTGTAAACAAGGGGAGGGGAAGATGGAGATCTTGTGTTTCTGCTAAACAGGAACACGGATCTCTGTCTTTCCCCAGTCAAAGCACCCCCCCCCCCACATAGTTAAAATGCACTACCTGGGAGCACATTTAACCCTTTGATTGCCTCTGATGTTAACCCCTTCCCAGCCAGTGTCATTAGTACAGTGACAGTGCAATTTTTTTTTAGCACTGATCAGTATATTGGTGTCACTAGTCCCCCAAAAAGTGTCACTTAGGGTCAGACTTGTCCGCCACAATGTCGCGGTCCTGCTAAAAATCGCTGATCGCCGCCATTACTAGTAATAAAAAAATAAATAAATAAATAAATAAATAAATAAATAAATAAATAAAAAAATCATTAAAAATATCCCATAGTTTGTAGATGCTATAACTTTTGTGCAAACCAATCAATAAATGCTTATTGGGATTTTTTTTTTACCAAAAATATGTAGCAGAATACATATTGGCCTAAATTGATGAAGACATTTGATTTTTTTACATTTTTTTATTGGATGTGTTTTATAGCAGAAAGTAAAAAATATTGTTTATTTTTCAAAATTGTCGGTCTTTTTTTTTGTTTGTTTATAGCGCAAAAAATAAAAACCTGCAGAGGTGATCAAATACCACCAAAAGAAAACTCTATTTGTGGGGGAAAAAAAAGACATCAATTTTATTTGGGTACAACGTCGCACGACCGCGCAATTGTCAGTTAAAGTAACGAAGTGCAGTATCGCAAAAAATGCCCTGGCCATGAAGGGGGGGGGTAAAACCTTTCCGGGGCTGAAGTGGTTAATGCAGGGAATGCATCAAGGTGAAAACTGTTCGATTTTTAGAACCACTTGAAATTTTATGGTGGATCCTAAATACAGCAATTAAAACTGTACTTTCCCAATTGGGCCCTAGAATGTGTATGAGATAGGGACCGGATTGTAAGGTCAGGGACTGATGTGAATGTACAGTATGTAAAGCGCAAATTGTTGGCGCTATATAAATACCTATAATAAATAATCGGGTTCATCAGTGCCTCCTCATCAGTGTCACCTATCAGTGCCACCTATTAGTGCCCATCAGTGCCGCCTATCAGTGCAGCCTCATCAGTGCCACCTATACTTGACCAACAGTGCAGCCTCATCAGTGCACATCAGTGCCACCTATCAGTGCAGCCTACTAATGGCCATCATTGCTGCCTATCAGTGCCCATCAGTGCTGCCAATCTGTGCCCATCAGTGCCTCCTCTTCAGTGCCAACTATTAGGGCCACCTATCAGTGCCAATCAGTGCCGCCTATCAGTGCAGCCCACTAGTGGCCATCAGTGCCGCCTATCAGTGCCATCTCATCAGCGCCCATCAGTGCCACCTATAAGTGGCCATCAGTGCCTACTCATCAGTGTCACCTATCGGTGCCACTTATTAGTGCCCATCAGTGCCACCTATCAGTGCAGCCTCATCAGTGCCCACCAGTGCCTCCTCATCAGTGCCACCTATTAGTGCCCATCAGTGCTGCCAATCAGTGCCTCCTATTAGTGCCCATCAGTGTCTCCTATCAGTGCCCATTAGTGCCACCTATCAGTGCAGCCTCATCAGTGCCCACCAGTGCCTCCTCATCAGTGCCACCTATTAGTGCCCATCAGTGCTGCCAATCAGTGCCCATCAGTGCCTCCTTATCAGTACCACCTATTAGTGCCCATCAGTGTCTCCTATCAGTGCCCATTAGTGATGCCTATCAGTGCAGCCTCATCAGTGCCCACCAGTGCCTCCTCATCGGTGCCACCTATTAGTGCCCATCAGTGCCTCCTTATCAGTGCCACCTATTAGTGCCCATCAGTGTCTCCTATCAGTGCCCATTAGTGACGCCTATCAGTGCAGCCTCATCAGCGCACTGATAGGTGAAAGAGAAATATTTTATAACAAACAATGAAAAAGTTTTGTTTTTGTTTTTTCACAAATTTTGGTATTTGTTTAGCAAAAAATAAAAGCCCCAGCAGTGATTAAATACCACCAAATGAAAGCTCTAATTGTGTTAAAAAAAATGATAAAAATGTCATATGTGTACAGCGTAGCATGACCGCGCAATTGTCCTTCAAAATGTGACAGCGCTGAAAACTGGCCTGGGCAGGAAAGGGGGTAAAAGTGCCCGGTAGGCAAGTGGTTAAGGAAAAATTAAAGGGGAGATCCCAGCGCCCCCTTTTCCCTCCTGGTAGTGTGCGGAGAAGGAGATCGCACCCTCTATCCTACTTCCAGGCAATGCAAACCTGACTTTTATCGTCTCCTTTGTTAAGTACATCTGTGTGAGCCGCGGACGGCTCTGATGTGCTGCCAGTGCACAATCGCTCTTAGTTTGTAGTGCTTTGCTGACCTCTTACCCAGCAGAGCTGTCAATCACCGTGCCGCTTATTTGTGTGATTGGCAGGTCTGTGTTTGTCATCAGATCTCGGGCACGCCAACACAGATCAAGGGACTTTGGAAAATAAAAAGCCGGGAGAAGAACTGGAAAAAGAAAATGAGGAGGAAAAAAAAAAAAGAGTGAATAAAACTCAACGAGCAACTTGAAATGGAACAATGTATTTTTTTTAATAACATCCAATCATAAGGTGACGTGTTCAGCAATTAAACATATTGTAACAATTTTTTTATCAAAAGAGGAATTTTTTTATTTTTTGTTTTGTTTTTGCTGTCTAGTAACATTTTTTTGTTACAGTCAGGCTGCATTCACACCTGAGTGTAGCGATTTACTGGCGTTTGTATTTTTTGAGCGTCTTTAGAAGCGTATTACAAGCGTTTTACAGCTTCAAGCGTTTTTGTTTAGCCAATAGAATAGTGCTCATGGGCTATTAGCACTAAGGGAGGAGGGGGAGAGGAAATTAAGAGTGGAGAGTTGCTGAAAACGCACAACAGAACGCTCAATTCAAGCGTTTCTGTTGAAGTCTATGGGGGGCCAAAAACCCTAGGTTCAAACCAATGCGGTTTTTTTACTGCGTTTTGCAGTTTTCAACAACGCACTACGGTCCATGTAACATGATTTCCTATGGTCGACGTTCACATCATATGCGTTTTGCAGCCGGTGCGTTTTTGGAAAGGGTCGGGGACTATTTTTTCTCCCTGTGAGTTTTGCGTGTAATAGACTTCAATGGGATCGCACCAGAAACGCAAGTGTTGTGTATGCGATTTTTGATGTGTTTTGCTGTTTTTATTTTTCTGTTTTCTGTATATAGCTGGTTGCTAAGGAGCAGGCTGGGAAGCCGGCCGCCGGGTCCTTAACAACCGATTAGTCTTCAGCTGTCAGCGGGGTTCCCCAATGAGAGCTGAATGTAAAAAAAAAATTGTGAAAAAAAAAAACGGCGAGGGGTCTCCCCCCCCCCCCTTAAAATCCATACCAGACCCTTATCTGAGCATGCAGGTCGGGAGGGGAGGAATGAGCGCCCCTCCTTAACCATATCAGGCCACATGCCCCATGGGGGGGATGGGTGCAATTTTTTACTTTCAGCTGTCAGCGAGGAACCCTGCTGACAGTTGATGACTCATCGGTTGCTAAGGATGCGGCGTCCGGCTTCCCGGCCCACTCCTTGGCAACCAGCAATGTACAGTGTGTTTAAGCACTTAAGGACCGGAAGATATTCCCCCCCTTAATGACCACACCATTTTTTTGCGATACGGCACTGCGTCGCTTTAACTGACAATTGCGCGGTCGTTGCGATGCTGTACCCAAACAAAATCGATGTCCTTTTTTTTTCCCACAAATAGAGCTTTCTTTTGGTGGTATTTGATCACCTCTGCGGTTTTTATTTTTTGCACTATAAATAAAAAAAAAAAAGACCGACAATTTTGAAAAATAAACAATATTTTTTACTTTCTGCTATAAAACACATCCAATAAAAAAAATGTAAAAAATTACATTTTTTCATCAGTTTAGGCCGATATGTATTCTGCTACATATTTTTGGTAAAAATAAAAAATCCCAATAAGCGTATATTGATTGGTTTGTGCAAAAGTTATAGCGTCTACAAACTAAAAAACAATATTTTTAACTTTTTACTATAATAAAAGAAAAAAAAAAACAACAATATTTTTAACTTTTTACTATAATAAATATCCAAAAAAAAAAAAAGTCTTCATCAGTTTAGGCCGATACGTATTCTTCTACATATTTTTGGTAAAAAAAATAATCGCGTATAAGTGTATATTGATGGTTTGCGCAAAAGTTATAGCGTCTACAAAATAAGGGATAGATTTATGGCATTTTTATTATTTATTTATTTTTTGCTAGTACTGGCGGCGATCAGCGATTTTTAGTAGGACTGCGACATTGCGGCGGACAGATCGGACATTTTTGACACTTTTTTGGAACCATTGACATTTGTACAGCGATCAGTGCTAGAGCTACAGCTGGAGGGTTTTAGAGCTACAAAGTTCGAGCAGAAAAATGGCTCAGGTGTGAACGGGGCCTTAAAGTAAATATCATTTTAAGGTAGAATCGCAGGGAGCTGACAAAAAATATCGGAAATATTTTTAAATCTGCAGCTTTAATTTCAATAATATCTGGTGATCCTGCCATGGTGGTCCTTGTTCAGGCGCTTCCTGTTATAGGGTGACAACGTTGAGTTTCTGTGACATTTCTGCCCCTGTGTTGTCACATGGGCTTCTGCTGAAGACTATAGGTGGCTGTTGTCACTAGGTGGGAGGGAAGTGATTTGAGGGAAAAAAATGACCAATCTCACAGTCCCTGAAATTTTACCAAAATTGTCAATTGCCCATTTTGTTTATTGAGCTGCTTAAGTAAAATTTGCTTAACAAAAAAAAAAAATCTTATACCAGGTGTATTTTTTTTTTTTTTTGTGAATTTTCGTTTATTTTTGTTCATTTATTGAATTTAGGGTCATTTACTTTATTTCATTTGGTGTTTATATTTGTGCTTATTCTATTTTTTTGTGTTTGATCCTTTTATGTACTGTTATTTTATATCCACTTGCCGACCGCCCTATAGCAGGTTTACTGCCACAGGGCGGCCGCGCTGCGCAGAATCACGTATATATATATATATATATATATATATATATATATATATATATATATATATATATATGTGATCCTGCGATTCCGAGTATCGTGCATGAGTGCTCTGATTCTACATCGGCACCTGCTGATTTCTTGGTCAGTGGGAAGCATGTTCCTTACATTGGTGATCAGTGGGAAGAATGTTCCTTACATTGGTGATCAGTGAGAAGAATGATCCTTACATTGGTGATCAGTGGGAAGAATGTCCCTTACATTGGTGATCAGTGAGAAGAATGCTCCTTACATTGGTGATCAGTGGGAAGAATGTCCCTTACATTGGTGATCAGTGAGAAGAATGTCCCTTACATTGGTGATCAGTGAGAAGAATGTTGCTTACATTGGTGATCAGTGAGAAGAATGCTCCTTACATTGGTGATCAGTGAGAAGAATGTCCCTTACATTGGTGATCAGTGAGAAGAATGTTCCTTACATTGGTGATCAGTGAGAAGAATGTCCCTTACATTGGTGATCAGTGAGAAGAATGTTCCTTACATTGGTGATCAGTGAGAAGAATGTCCCTTACATTGGTGATCAGTGAGAAGAATGTTCCTTACATTGGTGATCAGTGAGAAGAATGTTCCTTACATTGGTGATCAGTGAGAAGAATGTCCCTTACATTGGTGATCAGTGAGAAGAATGTTCCTTACATTGGTGATCAGTGAGAAGAATGTTCCTTACATTGGTGATCAGTGAGAAGAATGTTCCTTACATTGGTGATCAGTGAGAAGAATGTTCCTTACATTGGTGATCAGTGGGAAGAATGTTCCTTACATTGGTGATCAGTGGGAAGAATGTCCCTTACATTGGTGATCAGTGGGAAGAATGTTCCTTACATTGGTGATCAGTGAGAAGAATGTTCCTTACATTGGTGATCAGTGGGAAGAATGTTCCTTACATTGGTGATCAGTTAGAAGAATGATCCTTACATTGGTGATCAGTAGGAAGAATGCTCCTTACATTGGTGATCAGTGAGAAGAATGTCCCTTACATTGGTGATCAGGGGGAAGAATGTTCCTTACATTGGTGATCAGTGAGAAGAATGTCCCTTACATTGGTGATCAGTGAGAAGAATGTTCCTTACATTGGTGATCAGTGAGAAGAATGTTCCTTACATTGGTGATCAGGGGGAAGAATGTTCCTTACATTGGTGATCAGGGGGAAGAATGTTCCTTACATTGATGATCAGTGAGAATAATGTTCCTTACATTGGTGATCAGTGAGAAGAATGTTCCTTACATTGGTGATCAGTGGGAAGAATGTTCCTTACATTGGTGATCAGTGGGAAGAATGTTCCTTACATTGGTGATCAGTGAGAAGAATGTCCCTTACATTGGTGATCAGTGAGAAGAATGTTCCTTACATTGGTGATCAGAGGGAAGAATGTTCCTTACATTGGTGATCAGTTGGAAGAATGTTCCTTACATTGGTGATCAGTGAGAAGAATGTCCCTTACATTGGTGATCAGTGAGAAGAATGTTCCTTACATTGGTGATCAGTGAGAAGAATGTCCCTTACATTGGTGATCAGTGAGAAGAATGTTCCTTACATTGGTGATCAGTGAGAAGAATGTCCCTTACATTGGTGATCAGTGAGAAGAATGTTCCTTACATTGGTGATCAGTGAGAAGAATGTTCCTTACATTGGTGATCAGTGAGAAGAATGTTCCTTACATTGGTGATCAGTGAGAAGAATGTTCCTTACATTGGTGATCAGTGAGAAGAATGTTCCTTACATTGGTGATCAGTGAGAAGAATTTTCCTTACATTGGTGATCAGTGAGAAGAATGTTCCTTACATTGGTGATCAGTGAGAAGAATGTTCCCTATATTGGTGATCAGTGAGAAGAATGTTCCTTACATTGGTGATCAGTGAGAAGAATGTTCCTTACATTGGTGATCAGTGAGAAGAATGTTCCCTACATTGGTGATCAGTGAGAAGAATGTTCCTTACATTGGTGATCAGTGAGAAGAATGTTCCTTACATTGGTGATCAGTGAGAAGAATGTTCCTTACATTGGTGATCAGTGAGAAGAATGTCCCTTACATTGGTGATCAGTGAGAAGAATGTTCCTTACATTGGTGATCAGTGAGAAGAATGTTCCCTACATTGGTGATCAGTGAGAAGAATGTCCCTTACATTGGTGATCAGTGAGAAGAATGTTCCTTACATTGGTGATCAGTGAGAAGAATGTTCCTTACATTGGTGATCAGTGAGAAGAATGTTCCTTACATTGGTGATCAGTGAGAAGAATGTTCCTTACATTGGTGATCAGTGAGAAGAATGTTCCTTACATTGGTGATCAGTGAGAAGAATGTTCCTTACATTGGTGATCAGTGAGAAGAATGTTCCTTACATTGGTGATCAGTGGGAAGAATGTTCCTTACATTGGTGATCAGTGAGAAGAATGTCCCTTACATTGGTGATCAGTGAGAAGAATGTTCCTTACATTGGTGATCAGTGAGAAGAATGTTCCTTACATTGGTGATCAGTGAGAAGAATGTTCCTTACATTGGTGATCAGTGAGAAGAATGTTCCTTACATTGGTGATCAGTGGGAAGAATGTTCCTTACATTGGTGATCAGTGAGAAGAATGTTCCCTACATTGGTGATCAGTGAGAAGAATGTCCCTTACATTGGTGATCAGTGAGAAGAATGTTCCTTACATTGGTGATCAGTGAGAAGAATGTTCCTTACATTGGTGATCAGTGAGAAGAATGTTCCTTACATTGGTGATCAGTGAGAAGAATGTTCCTTACATTGGTGATCAGTGAGAAGAATGTTCCTTACATTGGTGATCAGTGAGAAGAATGTTCCTTACATTGGTGATCAGTGAGAAGAATGTCCCTTACATTGGTGATCAGTGAGAAGAATGTTCCTTACATTGGTGATCAGTGAGAAGAATGTTCCTTACATTGGTGATCAGTGAGAAGAATGTTCCTTACATTGGTGATCAGTGAGAAGAATGTTCCTTACATTGGTGATCAGTGGGAAGAATGTTCCTTACATTGGTGATCAGTGAGAAGAATGTTCCTTACATTGGTGATCAGTGGGAAGAATGTTCCTTACATTGGTGATCAGTGAGAAGAATGTTCCATACATTGGTGATCAGTGAGAAGAATGTTCCTTACATTGGTGATCAGTGAGAAGAATGTTCCATACATTGGTGATCAGTGAGAAGAATGTTCCTTACATTGGTGATCAGTGAGAAGAATGCTCCTTACATTGGTGATCAGTGGGATGACTGGGTCTATGAGGCCTGGCAGAAATCCTGCAAGCATGTCTGCACATGCGTAAACGTTGCCACAGGCTCTCTTCCAGTACTCTGGCAAACCTCCTACAGATGGACAGCACATACCTGATATCTCGGAAATGGTTTCTTGGCTACTACATCACTTATCCCAGGAGCCACTTTGTAGGATGTTGCGCATGCGCAGAGTACTGGCAGAGACCCACAGGTGGGCCAAGACGTCATCCTGGTCTATACCAGGACATAGAAATTATTATTTTTTTTTTAATAAAGAGCTTTTACTTTTTGAATACATTTTTTTTAACTAATGTGTAAGAGGGAAGGGGGGGGGGGGGGAGGGGGGAGACTTACAAAAATGAGTAAAGTTCTGTTTTAGGAAGCATGTCGCCTCTTGTTGCAGCAGCAATTTTTAGTAGCGTTGCTCCTCTCATCAGCACTTGGAAATAAATCAATTTTCCTTTTATGTTATAACTGCTACAGCAGCAGATAATGAAAGGGGGGAAGTCTGCAGTTGGCATGGCAGGGTTAGCAGGAGCTCAGTGTGTATAAATGTGCTTAGGCAAAATGGCGATTTGAGGCGTAGTATGCGATTCCTGCTCCCCGCTGTCAGCCCAAATAGATCATACGGCATATTTGTCTAAAGCGCTAAGAAAATATTTGAGCAGAGGTCTTTTGAAGGTTTACTAAAACAAATATCCTTGCCTTGCATATGTCAGCTGCTTAGAGGTCAACCCGTGTTTTTCGGCGAAGCTACAATATGAATGATAAATCTCATTCTTCTGTTTACTTGGGGGGGGAGGACTTATTGAAAGCACTCCGAGCCAAATGCAACAGTCACTTATTAAAGGTGCACTCCAGTCAATATTCAAAATGTGCTTCTCCACTTCCTGGGTACTCTATGAATCCTGGACCAGGAGGCTTTCGTTTGTTGACTTGAGTTAGTCTTTAAAGATTAGCTTAGCCTTCCCTTCGGTCTTGCATAGTTGTACTGGCTCCTCTCGTGGACTGAAATGTCTTCCTCTGATTTCACTGCACACTGTGAGCTCTTCATAATGTGCATTAGAAGCTGCCACAAGTCAAATAGAGGCTTCCTCATTTCCTGTCTGGAGGACTTCCCTCCCAACCTGGATGTCCCTGGCCTTCCCTTTTCTACTAACCACCAATGTAGGAGACGGCATTTTGGCCATTGACCCAGCCTTCCCTTTAGGCTTGCTAAGTTGTACAGGCTCCTCACCTATACTGAAATTGTTTACTCTGATTTTGCCACACACTGTGAGCTTCTCTCAATATGCATTGAGACCAGAGAATTATTTCAAGGGTTCCTCTGGTG
Source organism: Aquarana catesbeiana (assembly GCF_042186555.1). NCBI lineage: Eukaryota > Metazoa > Chordata > Amphibia > Anura > Ranidae > Aquarana > Aquarana catesbeiana. The sequence goes on along the minus strand of NC_133334.1, from coordinate 270,492,068 downwards.
TAAAAAAAGTTTAAAAAGTTGTGTTTTAGAGTGTTTGGCAGATTAGTTTTCCTTGGGATAGAATGGCACCACTGTTGACTTGAGACCAACCACTAGTGTGGGGCATTTTTCACATAACCATCAGTTTTAGTTATTGGTTTTAGCAAGGATTCCTCGAGACCTGAGGACCCTAGGGTTCCTTCAGGGATTGCTTCATCATTTGATTTGATGCTCCTGATATGCTATAGCAGCCATTCGCAACGAGAGTTCCATGGAACTCTAGGGTTCCTTCAGGGATTGCTTCAAGTTCCTTGAGCTGTGGCTGGTTGACCTCCCGTCTGATGGTGCTTGCATAGTACTAAGGTCAACACCACTTAGGAGAACAAGCTAGATGACACCAATATCTCTTTAGCTGTCTATAAGGGGGGGGGGAATTCTGACCACCACTGTAGACCAGCAACCATTGGCCACCAGGGTAGGGGACATTTTCCATGTAACCACCGGTGAATTGGTTTTAGCAAGGATTCCTCGAGACCTGAGGACCCTAGGGTTCCTTCAGGGATTGCTTCATCATTTGGTTTGATGCTCCTGATATGTTATAGCAGCCATTCGCAACGAGAGTTCCATGGAACCCTAGGATTCCTTAAGGGATTGCTTCAAGTTCCTTGAGCTGTGGCTGATTGACCTCACGTCTGATGGTGCTTGCATAGTACTAAGGTCAACACCACTTAGGAGAACAAGCTTGATGACACCAATATCTCTTTAGATGTCTATAAGGGGGGGCATTCTGACCACCACTGTAGACCAGCAACCATTGGCCACCAGGGTAGGGGACATTTTCCATGTAAACACCGGTGCATTGGTTTTAGCAAGGATTCCTCGAGACCTGAGGACCCTAGGATTCCGTCAGGGATTGCTTCATCATTTGATTTGATGCTCCTGATATGTTATAGCAGCCATTCGCAACGAGAGTTCCATGGAACCCTAGGGTTCCTTCAGGGAATGCTTCAAGTTCCTTGAGCTGTGGCTGGTTGACCTCCTGTCTGATGGTGCTTGCATAGTACTAAGGTCAACATCACTTAGGAGAACAAGCTAGATGACACCAATATCTCTTTAGCTGTCTATAAGGGGGTAGGGGACATTTTCCATGTAACCACCAGTGAATTGGTTTTAGCAAGGATTCCTGAGACCTGATAATTGTTTCAAGGGTTCCTCTGGGATAAAACATTTGAGGTAGGTTGTGTTTTAAAGTGTTTGGCAGAAGATTTGTTCATGGGATAGAATGGCAGGCAGAAGATCTTGAATGTGAGCTGCTTGACATCCAGGTCTCCTTTATATTTTTGGCTCTTGTACAGTATGTTGTATTAAATTCATGAATTGTGCAACTGCTATATAGTATGCAGGTCAATGTGCTGGACTCTTGAAAATAACCAGAACTTGACTTGCTGGTGATATTGGTGGGAGTGGAATATACTGTCCACATGGAACTTAAAATGTTTGAGTTTTGGATAGAATTGGCACCAGAACCTCCCTGTGTCCCCTCTCTATTTGTCTTAGCGACCATTGTCACCCTATCAGGAAGTGTTGAGAAAGATATATTTTTACAGTTGTCACCGGGACAGGAGATGAATGGAAATCTTCCAGTTGGGACCAGTGTTCTGGTGGCATCTCTCTAAGAGGGAATTTACCTTTGCTTTATACTTTCTCCTATTGTAGTGTCTTCGGGGTCAGGATGTGAAGAGAATGAAAGAACTCTTCAGCTATATTTACTTTTTCAAAAAGGAAAAATGAATCGAATCTAGGGCACTTACATCTTCTTATCTCCTTTTATTCCTGTTTCAAACCAAGGCTGAAAAAAAAACAAACCAGCCAACCACTGTTTTCGGTTATAATTGTAGTGTTTCCGAGCAGTTTGCTAAAATAATACTGGAATAACGAAGAAAAAAATATTAAGGATTATACCCTATTTAGAGTATAAATCAGGGAAATGTAATTTATAATTAAAACTGTTTAACATAACGCATATTATAAAATGTGTAACCTATGGCATAAATACATGCTAGTCCAAAACAAATTCAGGATTCGTGTAATCAGATAACATGGCAAATTAATAGAATGAACAGCATGACCAATAGAGCACTTACAAGAATAAAAAGTACGACCGGATTCCCCTAATAGTAATACATAAAAAAGTGGTTACAAAATCCATGATCGTGATTGCGTATCCACTCCAGCTCCAGGCATTTTTTTGTAACAATCAGGGGCGTTGCTAGGTCTACAAAAGATCTGGGGCTAGAGCCCATAGCAGCATAGTAAAGAAAGTCATACGCTTGGGCGGGCATACACATGTATATAATATGTGGGTGTATGTGTGTGTATATATATATATATATATATATATATCCCCAGAGAGCCCCCCACTTACATCAGGGTCCCCAGAGAGCCCCCCACTTACATCAGGGTCCCCAGAGAGCCCCCCTCCCCTTGGGGACCCCTGCAGAGACTCGGGGCTATGGGCCCCAGATTCGGGGCTATAGCCCCAAAAGCCACCCCCCTAGCAATGCCACTGGTAACAATCAGTATTTTTTTTTTGCTAGAAAATGACTTAGAAACCCCAAACATTATATATATATTTTTTTTAAAGCAAAGGTCCTAGAGAATAAATTGGTGGGTGTTGCAATTTTTTGTATGTCACATGATATTGACATACAAAAGTTTTTCAAACGCAAATTATTTTTTGAAAAAAAATAGACTCGTTTGAATTTTACGAGGGGGTAGAGCTGCACGATTCTGGCCAAAACGAGAATCACAATTTTTTTTTGCTTAGAATAAAAAAGATCACGATTCTCTCACGTTTCTCGCGACGTAAAATCTTTCACATTATACCAAAAAAATTGGGCTAACTTTACTGTTTTTTTTTTTTTTTTAATTCATTAAAGTAATTTTTTTCAAAAAAATTGCATTTGAAAGACCGCTGAGCAAATACAGTGTGACATAAAATATTGCAACAACCACCATTTTATTCTCTAGGGTCTCTACAAAAAAAAAAAAAAATATATATATATATATATATATATATATATATATACATATAATGTTTTGGGGGTTCTAAGTAATTTTCTAGCAAAAAAATAAATTATTTTAACTTGAAACCAACAAATGTCAGAAAAAAGGTTTAGTGTTTAAGTGGTTAAACTTTCCTCATTTACACACAAAGTCTATTCCATTGACAAATTGTTACAATGTTTATACTTAAGTTTCACTGCTAAAGAATGTTGTGATTCTTGGGCAGACTGCCCGTTTTTTTTTTTCTTCCCTTCTTTTGAGGGCTGTGGCTTCAGAAGTGCAGAGTCAAGATCGCAACGGGGAAAAAATCACTATAACGATTCCTGACGATTAATTGCGCAGCTCTATTAGGGGCCGCTGATAAGTATTGATCCTTACCCAGAAATAATTGAGATAGGACGCTGTAACTACCACACTATTCGACTTATTCCCTCGGGAAGCCAATGCACTTGCTATATCTGCCCTGCAGCTGCAGGAGAAGTGCAAGGGCCACATGAAATTGCCTGGGGGGGGCCTTGTGTTTGACACATGTTTCCTAGATTTTAAAGTTGGGATATGAGGTTAGCACCACCCTCCGCTCTTCCTTTACTGCCTCCCTTATTGTGCTCTCTCTCCCGCTTTCTGCTGGATGCCTTTAGTGCTGGCCAATGACCCCCTTTATTTTCCTAGACAGGAGCATTCCGAAGATCCTCATGGGCAGAGCTGCTCAGGGGAGGGCAGAGGGCGGAGCACAGTACATTGAGACTTCCCCCTCGGGTCCCATCTTGTGTCATTTAATTTGCCTTTAACATTCTATTTTGGAATGTTTGTAATCTCCCATATGAAAACTAGCTAGGGCTCATTCACACTAGTAGTTGGGGAGGGGGGGGGGGGGTAAAACCAAGCAGTTGAGCCCTGGTTTAACGGCCCCCTCACCACCACCACCCCCTCTTTAGCTGCAGGGTCTGCGTTTGCAGCTGTACACATGCTGTGGCGGTGATGCTTTGCGGCCATGGAAGGAATTACACCCCCCCTGTTGCTTTTGGCGTGCCATACCGCACACCGACCACGACTGGGGTCCAAGGGTTCAAAAAGCAGGAGGCATTGTGTCACCTCCTTGACGCCTGTCAAATACCCTCTGAAGAGCGATCTAAATGCAGAGATCACTCTTCAGAGACCAAAGCACTCATAGAAATGTGTTCGTTCGAAAATATCCTTCCTTCAAATATCTCATCACTGCGATTAAAAAAAAAAAACAAAACAAACACCAACTCGATCCCACTAACGAAAATCAAATGAATGTTCTTAAAATCAAACATTTTGAACAAAGTTCTACTAGCGCACGGCCAGCTTTAAAACTTTGTCTGTGCCCCCCCCCCCCCCCTCGTTTTTTTTTTTTAGTTTCTGATAATTGGGAGGTCTTTACGGGCGTTCGATGAATGATAAAGCGCGGATCCCAGTTGATATTTGTCCCTGTGACGGTTCTCCAGAGTTGACGCCGGTTCCTCAGCGCATTTCAGTCCTACATTAAAGGTTTCAGCAGCTGCCGCGCGTTGTTTAATGTAAATACGCTGTCACGCACCCTTCAAGTCATTGACAAGAGCGGATGATTAGCAGTATCCTCGATGCTGTTTTTGCATAATCGTACATTCTGGCGGGGCTGCGCCGGGCCTTTATGTTGTCAGCGAGATGCCATCCGTTTTTTTACCTTCTCTTTTTTTTTGTTGTTGTTTTTTGAGAGAACGTGGGAGAGATCATTGGACGGCGTGAATAGTGAGAAAGTAAAAAAAAAAATATATCAACTGTTGCGGTGTGCCTTCGATCACGTGACCTCGGTGACCTATTGAAGGCCTTCCTCTTTAAAGAGCACCTGTCTCCTAATAACTCCGTCGTCAGCCAATCGCTTTCCTCGGCTTGATTATTTATTATAGTCAATTTTAGAACGCTGACAATGTACGCATTGCACAGTCACGTCAGTCTCCGCCCCCAAGGAGCTTACAATCTAAGGCCCCTCCCCCCCAGCCCCCAGGCCATAACTAGAGAGTGAAAGGTGAGCACAGGGATAAAAGCAGAGTGATCACTCTGCTCTCTCCTCCTATCAGCATGCTTCTTGCACTGCGTCACAACTGACTGTCTCTGTGTGCTGCTCCTCTCTCTCCTAGTGTGAGCTCTGCTGTTTAGAATGCCTCCTTTGATGGACAAACTGGCTCCGTCCGTTGCTTCTCCCTCTCTCAGTATGAGCTCTGATGTTCAGGCCAGCTCCGTCTGCTACTTCTCCCTCTACTAATGTGGACCCCACTGTACAGACTGGCTTCTTGTGGTGCTTCTCCCTCTCCCAGTGTGAATTTCCTAGTACAGACTGGCTCCTATGTGCAGTGTCTCCCTCTCCCAGTGTGAGCTCTACTGTACAGACTGGCCCTTGTGCAGCTTCACCTTCTCCCAGTGGGAGCTCTGCTGTACAGGCTGGCTCCCTGTGCTGCTGAAGGAATACACAACGCACACCAAGATTAATGAAAGGATACCCATGATGAATGCATTTTGACAAAATTTACTTATCTTGGAGTTCAGCTTTAAAATGATCCCTGGTGATCCTGCCATGAAGGTCCTTTTTCAGGCACTTCCCGTTATAGGGTGACAACGCCTTGTCTCCCAATTGTTCTCTTGTGTTGTCACCCTGCTTCTGATGGGTCAACGTACATTATGCAATTAGTTTATTGTATCCATTTCTTTTTCTGTTATTATTTCTTTATTTTTATTATTATTTTTAATTATTTTTATTTATTTGTATTTTTTTTATTATTTCTTTATTTTTATTAATTTTAATTCTATTTTTATTTATTTTTATTATTATTTTTATTTATTTATTTATTTATTTTGTGTGTATTCTGCTGTATTGCGCAGGGAATTCTCTAATTCCGATGACTTGGAATCATAACCAGGACTAGTCTAAGCTGTAGAGTTGTAATCTGCAGCACCTATAGATCCGATGACAAGGGTTAGACCGATCTGGTGTTACATCTGCTTGTAGCCCGGGGAGTTTTTCTTTACTTTTATTATTATTTTTATTTCTTTTTTATTATTATTATTATTTCTTATTATTTTTATTTCTTTTTATCATTATTATTTTTAAATATTTTGTTTATTTAATTTTTTTTAATTACTAATATTTTAAAATATTTTTATTTATTTTTATTGCTTGTTTGTGTATTCTGCTGTATTGCGCAGGAAATTCTCTAATTCTGATGACTTGGAATCATAACCAGAAATCGGCCTTTTTCCAAGGCCGGTCTCATTCATCTGTAGATTGGCAGTCTGCAGCGCCTGTAGTTAAATTGACAAGGGTTAGACTGGTCTGGTTTCACATCTACTTGTAGCCGGGGGAGTTTTTCTTTATTGTTCTTCTTATTTTTTTTTTTTATTATTATTATTATTTTTCATTATTTGTATTATTATTTTTAAATATTTTTGTTTATTTAGGTTTTTTTATTACTATTATTTTTAAATATTTTTATTTTTGTTTATTTTTGTTGCTTTTTTTGTATGTGTGTATTGCACAGGGAATTCTCTAATTCCGATGACGTGAAATCATAACCAGAAACTGTCACCCTGCCTTTTTCCAAGGCCGGTCTCATAAATCTGTAGATATGCAGTCTGCAGCACCTGTAGTTAGACTGGTGTTACGTCTGCTTGTAGCCAGGGGGAATTTTCCTTTATTTTTATTCTTATTTTTATTTCTTATTTTTATTATTATTATTTCTGTATTATTATTTTTCATTATTTTAATTTTATTATTATTATTATTATTATTATTATTATTTTTAAATATTTTTGTTTATCCAGATTTTTTTATTACTATTATTTTTAAATATTTTTATTTATTTTTATTTTTGTTGCTTTTTGTGTGTGTGTGTGTGTGTATTGCACAGGGAATTCTCTAATTTCGATGACTTGGAATCAAAACCAGAAACTGTCACCCTGCCTTTTTCCAAGGCCGGTCTCATCTATCTGTAGATTTGCAGTCCGCAGCGCCTGTTGTTACGTTGACAAGGGTTAGACTGTTCTGGTTTCACATCTACTTGTAGCTAGGGGGAGTTTTTCTTTATTTTTATTATTATTATTTTATTTTTTAATATTATTTCTTTATTAATATTTTTATTATTAAAGGTTTTTATTATTATTATTATTATTTTTATTTTATATATCTATATATATATAGATCTATATATATATAGATCTATATATATACAGATCTATATATATATATATAGATCTACATATACATCTATAGATATATATATATAGATAGATATATATATATATATATATATAGATGTGTATATATATATATATAGATGTGTATATATATATCTATATATATATATATATATATATATATATATATATAATATAAAAAAAAAATTTTATTATTTTTAAATATTTGTATTTATTTTTATTTTTATTGCTTTTTTTGTGTAAGTGTGTATTCTGCTGTATTGGACAGGGATTTCTCTAATTCCGATGACTTGGAATCATATGAGAAAACAAGGGAGGAGGATACCTTAAATTCATCCAACATAGGTTTATAGAGGTATATGGAGGGGGTGCAATGACCGACCAAAAGTTGCCTACCTTGGTTATTATACCTCTAATATCACAGGTACACCTTGTGGGCTGATTCGACAATACTTGGTCAGCAGCCAAACAAAGGTTGTTCAATGAACCATATGGCACATATGTGAGAGAAAGGGGGGGAGAAAAAAGATGGTCCGCTCAAGAACAGGCTGTTATAAACCTAACTTGGAATCATAACCAGAAATTGTCACCCTGCCTTTTTCCAAGGCCGGTCTCATCCATCTGTATATTTACAGTCCGCAGCGCCTGTAGTTACGTTGACAACGGTTAGACTGGTCTGGTTTCATATCTACTTGTTGCCAGGGGGAGTTTTTCTTTATTTTTATTACTATTATTTTATTTTTTTATTATTATTTCTTTATTATTATTATTACTATTATTATTTTTATTATTAAAGTTTTTTATTATTATTGTTTTTATTATATATATATATATATATATAAATATATATATATATATATATATAAATATATATATATATATATATATATATATATATATATATATATATATATAATATATCTTTTTTTTTTTTTTATTATTATTATTTTTAAATATTTTTATTTATTTTTATTTTTATTGCTTTTTTTTTGTGTGTATGTGTGTATTCTGCTGTATTTCGCAGGGAATTCTCTAATTCCGATGACTTGGAATCATAACCAGAAATTGTCACCCTGGCGTTTTTCCATGGCCGGTCTCATCCATCTGTAGGTTTGCAGTCCGCAGCACCTATAGATCCGATGACAAGGGTTAGACCGGTCTGGTGTTACATCTACTTGTAGCCGGGGGAGTGGAGGCATTCATCAGTGCGTTGGGGTCGATAGGCTTGTACCTGGATCAATGGACGCTCGCCTCATCCCTCTGCTGGCGTAATGTGCTGGAGAAGCCACATTGCGGGACATCTCGCTGTCCGGGAGCCATTTATCTTCCACCGTCAAATTGCAATAATTAACCATTATTGATCTTAAATTCAATTAACTTCATTAAGGCAAGTCACGGTGAGGGGGACTTGTAAGGCAGAGGATCCTGACAACTGCTTGTCTGATAGGCCGTGTTTGGCTACAGTAGGGTATAGATTACACATGCAGAAAATACATACGACGGCCCCGCGTCTGCATACGTGATCTGCTGCTGTCCGGTATGGAGCCTCTTCTAATCTACGGGGGGAATGACTAAAGGTGAATAGATTGTGCACTCTGCAAAGGCGGTTGCTCTAGAGATTAGTAAATGAAGTGAAGCTTCACTTTGCAAAGAATACACAATCATGTGGAAGGAAAAAAAAAAATACAAAAAAGAAAAAAACAATTTTTTTTTTGCTTGCACATGATTGGATGATGGAAGTCAGCAGAGCTTCCCCCCTCATTTACTAAGCTCTGGAGGAAATGTGCTTGCAGAGTGCACAGCCAATTGCCTTCAGTAAATCGACCCCTCTGTTTTTTTTTCTTCTGATGGCCCTAGTGCTCATTTGTCTGCCTTCTCCTTCTCTTATACCTGTCAAAACTCAGTATGACTCAGGTATAAAAAAAATCTAAATTCCCACAATGCACTGGGAACCTGCCTCATTTCCATACTGCTTAAAGCTAAAATTTATTCCACCTATAGTTTGGCTTTAGTAAATCAACCCCTATGTTTTTGCATTTATCTTTCCCTCGACCCTGACTAGTCTCCCAGTTCCTGCCACCGAAAAAACATCTCCACAGCTGCCACCACCATGCTTCACTGTAGGGATGGTATTATCCAGGTGATGAGCGGTGCCTGGTTTCCTCCAGACATAATGCTTGCCATTCAGGCCAAAGTGTTCAATCTTTGTTTCATCAGACCAGAGAATTTTGTTTCTCGTGGTCTGAGAGTCCTTCAGGTGCCTTTTGGCAAAGTCCAGGCTGTTGTGTGCCTTTTACTGAGGAGTGACTTCCGTCTGGCCACTCTAACATACAGGCCTGATTGGTGAAGTGCTGCAGAGATGGTTGTTCTTCTGGAGGGTTCTCCTCTCTCCACAGAGAAATGCTGGAGCTCTGTCAGAGTGACCATCAGGTTCTTGGTCACCTCCCTGACTAAGGCCCTTCTCCCCCGATCGCTCAGTTTGGCCAGGTGGCCCGCTCTAGGAAGAGTCCTGGTGGTCCCAAACTTCTTCCATTTACAGCAGATGGAGCCCACTGTGCTCATTGGGACCTTCAATGCTGCAGAAATGTTTCTGTACCCTTCCCCAGATCTGTGCCTCCATACAATCCTGTCTCGGAGGTCTACAGACAATTCCTTGGACTTCATGACTTGATTTGTGCTCTGACATGCTCTGTTAAGTGTGGGACCTTCTATAGACAGGTGTGTGCCTTTCCAAACCATGTCCAATCAACTGAATTTACCACAGGTGGACTCCAATCAAGTTGTAGAAACATCTCAAGGATGATCAGTGGAAACCATGCAGCTGAGCTCAATTTTGAGTGTCGTGGCAAAGGCTGTGATACTTATGTACATGGGATTTTTTCGTTTTTTTATTAAATTTGCAAAGATTTCAAACAAACTTCTTTCACGTTGACCTTATGGGGTATTGTTTTTAGAATTTTGAGGAAAATAACAAAGTCAATCCATTTTGGAATAAGGCTTTAACATAACAAAATGTGGAAAAAGTGAATACTTTCCGGATGCACTGTATACGCTTTTTGGTTACTTTTGTATTATTTTCCATCTGTAGTGGCATTGCATGCAGTATTTCAAAAGTCTCCTGAGGAAGCCAGTGATTGGCGAAACATGTCGAACTGAAGTTACCGCATATGTATTATAGCTGCTTGGATATTCTGTGATGGTTTTTTATGAAATTGGCATTTTTAAGCATATGTTTATCTTGTTGAAATTTGAGATGTTTTTATAACAATTATTTTGGCACCTTGAAAATCCTGTTTCTTTTGCTATATATTTCTTGAATTCTTTTGAAGGGATGTGGTGCCTTTGAACCTCAGACACCAGGTAATCCAACATATTGTCTTTTGCCTTTTAATACTTTATTCACTAGGTAAGGGAACATTTACTTAGCCAAGTCGGCAGTCTTTACTCCTTTAGTCAATCAGCCCCCCCAGTGTAGTTGACCTTATCTTAGCAGTCCTTCAGCAGAGATGCTCCCCATAACCTCTAATATAAAATCCAGTAGACTGGATCTCAATATGCTTTACAATAAAGAAGCCATCGGCAAGCATGTAAAAATGCCAAAAGTGGCATGAAAAATTGCTTTTGGGTGTGACCGTCATGGAATTAATACTCATTGAAAAAGGTGCTATGAGGAGTATTGACCAAATCTGCGGGTTACATGCTGTACCGACATCTACAGTAATCCTGTATAGGCAGAGCAGAGAACGACGGGCCGCAGCCACTAGCCTTTGTGACAAAAGCGTAGACAGACTCTTGTGGGTGGGAAGCAATTTGTGCCGTAATAGGCCGCAGTAAAAGCGTTATGATAGACCAAAGCCCGACAAGCCCCGTCTTTAATCACAAAGGAGAATCACCCAGGAAGTGCCATGTCGCTCCCCGTGGAGCCGCTGCCGCCTGATAGATTTCCTCCTCGAGAATTATTAGCGGCAGGTTGAGATGTTAACCCTTGCCTGTCTATTGCAGGCTTGGGGTGGCTAAAAAGGCATCCAGCTGCTTAACGTAAAGCTTTTAAAAGAAATTGAAGATGCAATGAAAGAAAAAAAAAAATAGGAGTTCACCTCCAGTGAAAACCGCATGCCAGAACCATTAGTGGTTTTGGAGATATAGGCAACTGATATAATGTACAAAGCTTCCCAGCCTGGACTTTGTTTAGCCCATCACCTTAGAGGACCAATAGGAAGGCTTGAGAGGTTAGGTTTGACTTTTCCAGGAAAAGTTGGGGTCTGCCTAAAATTTTAACTGACTGGATCGCCGAATTTACAGGAAGAGTCTAGATGGGCTCACCACTTTTGCTATCCTTATCCCTGGTTCTCAGACGTTTACAGAAAAAGTCATGATCTCCCTATATCTTAAGATGCTGATACTTCTGGACTTGCTAATATATTTTTTCGTCATATGCTTATTTGAGTTGACTAGGTTTGTAACACGTTGACCTCTAAAGAAAAAACTGCTACACAAATTATGAAAATATATAACATTTAGCACTGGTGGCATCGCTGCGACTAAGTGTTTAGCTTGCCTGTCTGCAGCACTGGGTTCCTGGGTTTCTTCCCACCAAGGGCCCTCTCTGCTTGGGCCTTGTAGGTTCTTCCTGGGTTTGTTTTCCACTAAGGAATTTCTCTGCTACAGTTTGTAAGTTCTCCCTGGGCTTGTTTCCCACAGGGTATCCCATCTGCTTGAACTTTGTAGGTTGTTCCTAGGTTTGTTTTCCACCAATGACCTTCTCTGCTTGGGTTATGTAGGTTCTTGCTGGGTTTTTTCCCACCTAGGGCCTCCTCTGCTTGTACTTTGTAGGTTCTCCCTGGGTTCGTTTTCCAACAAGGACCTTCCCTGCTTGGGCTTTTTAGGATCTCCAGAGTTTGTTTTCCACCAAGCAATTTCTCTGCTTGGGTTTGTTTCCCACCAAGGATCCCCTCTGCTTGGACTTAGTAGGTGCTTCCTGTGTTTATTTCCCACCAAGGACCTTCTCTGCTTAGGCTATGTAGGTTTCCCTGGGTTTGTTTCCCACCAAGGAATTTCTCTGCTTGGGTTTATAAGATCTCCTTGGGTTTGTTTTCCAGCATGGACCCTCTCTGCCTGGGATTTGTAGGTTCTCCCTGAGTTTGTTTCCCACTAAGGAATTTCTCTTCTTGGGCTTTGTGGTTCTCCATAAGTTTGTTTCCCACCAAGCAGCATCTCTGCTTGGGCTTTGTAGGGTCTCTTAGATTTGTTTTCCACCAAGGACATTCTTTGCTTGGACTTTGAAGGTTCTCCATAAGTTTTTTTTTTTCCCACCAAGGACCATCTCTGCCTTTTTGTAGGTTCTCTCTAGTTTTTACATAGCTATGCGCTCTGCCTTTCTCCACCAGTTATACTGGTAGTTTAAATAAAACCTGCACTGAGGAATATTTAGACTGTCACTGCTGAGTTTTCCTCCTGCAAATGCTAGACACCTGGATGTCATGCTTATTTAACAGCTTCAGTACCTTTCACGTCACTAAACAGAAACACATTTAAAGATCAAATATTCGGACTTCACTGCATAACTATTCCTGGTCAGTTAACAGAAAAGTATGTAAAGCACCGAGCAGCCACGTAGTTAGATGTTCAGAAGGGAGACAACAATGGCAGGTCAGGCCTCAGGTAATGGGCCATCTGCCAAGCTCCAGTGCATCCCAGCAGTAAGGATTGTAGGTTTGATTGTAAGCTCCTTTGTCATAAGAGGTCTGATGCCGTATCAGCGCTAGATAAATGCTAAAATAAAATTCATTTATGTAGAGGAAAACCTAATGTTACTATGCTTTAATAAAAAGGGCCTACTGGTTTAATTAACAGATATAACAAATGATAACTTACTAAGTTTGCTCAACTATACCCCTCCGTTCCATCTCTTTCTTGACTTGTGTGTTGAGTTCAGTTTCGATTGCTTTTAATATATATTTTTTTTACAAACAAAAATATTTTTGTGCTTGTTGAAAAAATTCTAGAAGCTTTGGTACAGTCTTAGATGGTCTGGTAACTGGTTAAGTGTGTTATTTATTGATTTGTTAAGTGTGTTATTTTTGGATTTACCATTTCCCATTGGATCTAAACTAGATAACAACGGAAAGGATTTAGAAAACACACAAGTGAACCGTAGATCCAATCAAACATTTTGATTGGTTTGAAGAATTAACATAGGCCCTTGTGCCTTGCATACATGTTCAATGTCACCTGTGAGTAAAAAAAAATAAATATATATAATTAATATATATTAATATATTATATATTAATATATATTAATAATATTATATTATTAATAATATATTAATAATATTATATGTAATATTAATATTATATATATATAATTTAATTTTTTCCCCAAACACAGATATATATATGTGTGTGTTTATATATATATATTTCCCACACACGCAAATGAATGAATAGATATATATATATATATATATATATATATATATATATATATATATATATATATAATATTTATTTATTTCGTTTCTTTTTTTACTCACTGGCGAATATTCCTCTTTATCCATCTCAGCAAGACACAGCTATAGGTTGACTTTTAAATACAGTTCTGCTTTAATTTGCAATGTATCTTGCAAAAACCCTTGCAAGACCCGTGAGTGGCTCTAAATCAGTTTTGGATTTATATGGATTTCTTTGTGGGTGAGCACCTGGCTGTTTATTTCAAGCATAGGGCGCCGTGGCTACCCTTGGGACTATATATGTATATTTTTTTATTATTACTATTTTTCTTTTTTATAATATATATATATATATATATATATATATATATATATATATATATATATTCAAAAAAAATATATCAAGATCACGTGACCAAGGGCCTTGTCTTTTGGTCATGTGACCTTTACTGGTGGGAGAAGCATTTTCTCCAGGACTGGTAGTGTTTCAGTCAGTCTATTCCTCTTTATTTATCCATATATGCAAGACATTCAGTGCCTTGAAAAAGTATTCATACCCCTTGAAATTTTCCACATTTTGTCATGTAAAAACCAAAAACATAAATGTATTTTATTTGGGATTTTATGTGATAGACCAACACAAAGTGGCAACATAATTGTGAATTGGAAGGGAAATGATAAATGGCTTTCAACGTTTTTTACAAAAAAATATGTGAAAAGTGTGGGGGGTACATTTGTATGGCGCCCCCCTGAGTCAATACTTTGCAGAACCTCCTTTCTCTGCAATTATAGCTGCAAGTCTTTTTGGGGATGTCTCTACCAGCTTTGCACATCTAGAGAGGGACATTTTTGCCCATTCTTCTTTACAAAATATCTCAAGCCCTGTCAGATTGGATGGAGAGCGTCTGTGAACAGCAATTTTCAAGTCTTGCCACAGATTCTCAATTGGATTTAGGTCTGGACTTTCACCGGGTCATTCTAACACAAGAATATGCTTTGATGTAAACCATTCCATTGTAGCTCTGGCTGTATGTTTCGGGTCGTTGTCCTGCTGGAAGGTGAACCTCCGCCCCAGTCTCAAGTCTTTTGCAGACTCTAAAGCCGCGTACACACGACCGGAATGTCTGTCAGAAAAAGTCAGACGGAAGCTTTTCATCGTCTATTCCGAACGTGTGTAGGCCTCATCGGACTTTTTTTTTTTTTTTTTTTAATTCT
>NC_133334.1:270322147-270472147 GCF_042186555.1 Aquarana catesbeiana | reverse complement strand
AAAAAAAATAAAAACGCCGTATTTTATTTATTATTAAATTAAATGCGCTGCCGTTTTTCCTATATGTAACTTGTGATAAATTTTATTTAACTTTTATTAAAGTCACAGCAGTCTCTAATTCTTTTTTTTTTTTTTTTCTTCCTTTGTAGCCTACGTGTCTGATGAACTGAAGGCAGCCGCGCTTGATGAAGATGGCGAGGTTGAGGACTCTGTTGTGGATGGAGAACCGTCAGCCAAGTATGCCTGTCCGGAAATGGATTTTGCAAAGACTTCTCCGGGCTACCAGCACTCGCCAGCTGGTGAATTTTCCAGCCATGAGATGGACAGCGAGTCTCACGTCAGCGAGACCAGTGACCGCCTGACGGACTTTGAAAGCAGCTCCATCAAAAACGAGGAGGAAACTAAGGAGTTGTTGGCCCCTCTGGAGGACTCCAGTGTGTCTGACAGTTTGGAGCAGATGAAAGCTGTGTACAATAATTTCCTTTCCAATTCTTACTGGTCAAACCTCAGTTTAAATCTTCATCAGACGACGCCGGAGAAAAACAATGCCAGTAGCAGCAGCAGCAGCAGTAGCAGCAGCAGCTGCGGAAGTGGCAGCTTCGACTGGCACCAGACAGCCGTGGCCAAAACTCTACAACAGGTGTCCCAATGCAGAGCACTCCCTGAGCCGAGCCTCTTCAGCACCGTCCAGTTGTACCGACAGAGCAGCAAACTCTACGGTTCAATTTTTACGGGAGCCAGCAAGTTCCGTTGCAAAGACTGTAGCGCTGCCTATGATACGTTGGTTGAGTTAACAGTTCACATGAATGAAACGGGACACTATAGAGATGACAACCATGAAAACGATAACAAAAACCCCAGGCGATGGTCGAAACCTCGTAAACGGTCATTACTTGAAATGGAAGGGAAAGAAGATGCCCAAAAAGTTTTGAAGTGTATGTACTGCGGGCATTCCTTCGAATCCCTTCAGGACCTCAGTGTTCACATGATTAAAACGAAACATTACCAAAAAGTGCCTCTTAAAGAACCTGTTACTCCCGTAGCAGCAAAAATTGTTCCGGCTTCTAGAAAAAAACTGTCTCTGGAACTCGAACTTCCAAGTTCCCCTGACTCAACAGGGGGGACGCCAAAAGCAACAATTTTAGATTCCAACGATACTTTGCAAAAGAATTCCAACCCATATATAACACCAAATAACCGGTATGGACACCAGAACGGAGCCAGCTATGCTTGGCATTTTGAAGCTAGGAAATCTCAGATTCTCAAATGCATGGAATGTGGTAGCTCCCATGACACACTGCAAGAACTTACTGGCCACATGATGGTCACGGGACATTTTATAAAAGTGACTAATTCTGCCCTTAAGAAAGGAAAGCCTGTCATTGAATCCCCTATTACCCCAAACTCGGTTATAGACGAGAAGGTCCAATCTGTGCCACTAGCCGCCACCACATTCACACCCCCCACCAATAACGGTGCCTCTCTGTCGCCAAAACTGGCTGTAGAGATTAAAAAAGAGGTTGACAGAGACAAAGTCCTCACGGATGACAAAATCAAAGAGAAAGAAAAGGGAAATGAGGAGGAGGAAAAGTTTGACACCACTTCTAAATACCATTACCTAACGGAACATGATTTGGAAGAGAGCCCTAAAGGGGGGTTAGACATTCTTAAATCTTTGGAAAACACAGTGACTTCCGCTATAAATAAAGCTCAGAATGGCACACCAAGCTGGGGAGGTTACCCAAGCATCCACGCTGCTTACCAACTTCCCAACATGATGAAGTTATCATTAGGTTCCTCAGGAAAAAGTACTTCACTGAAACCAATGTATGGAAATAATGATGTCATGTCACCTTCCAAAAATCAGCCCCTAATCTCTTCACCGAGCAGCCAGACCTCACCTGTGCCAAAAACAAATTTCCATGCCATGGAGGAGCTAGTCAAGAAGGTGACGGAAAAGGTGGCCAAAGTGGAAGAGAAAATGAAGGAACCAGAGGAGAGGTTTTCTCCAATCAAGCGAGCGACGCCATCCCCCAGCGGAAGCGAGGTCAGCGAACCTCTAAAGCCTGATGTTTTGAACGACATCGTATTTAAAAGCCAGCAAAACAGTCCAGCTCCACCAAAAGACAACTGCAAGGAGAGCCCTACCCTGGAGCCAGAAGTAAACGGCAAAGACCATGTCAAGTCCATTATTGGCAGCTTAAGTAGCAGTACAGCTATAATAACAGACCATCCTCCTGAGCAACCCTTTGTCAATCCATTAAGCGCACTGCAGTCAGTTATGAACATTCACCTTGGCAAGGCAGCTAAGCCATCTCTACCGGCTCTGGACCCAATGAGCATGTTGTTTAAAATGAGTAACAGCTTGGCAGAAAAGGCTGCCATAGCCACGCCACCTATCCAAGCCAAAAAAACAGACCACCTAACAGACCGTTATTTTTATCATGTCAACAATGACCAGCCCATAGATTTGACGAAAGGGAAGAGTGACAAAAACTGCTCTCTGGCTTCAGCGCTTTTGTCATCCACGTCGTCGTCTACCGCATCTTCTTCATCTACAGTGACAACGGCAAAGACATCTGCAGTCGTGTCATTCATGTCAAACTCACCGCTGCGCGAGAATGCCTTGTCAGATATCTCTGATATGCTGAAGAACCTGACAGAAAGCCACACATCAAAATCTTCTACACCTACCAGCATATCTGAGAAATCTGACATTGACGGTACCACAATAGAAGAACCGGAGGAAAACACACCAGCTCAGAAGAGGAAAGGGCGACAGTCCAACTGGAATCCGCAACACTTGCTCATCCTGCAAGCCCAGTTTGCTGCAAGCTTGCGACAGACCTCGGAGGGGAAGTACGTCATGTCCGACTTGAGCCCTCAAGAGAGAATGCACATTTCCCGGTTTACGGGACTCTCCATGACCACCATCAGCCACTGGCTAGCCAATGTAAAATACCAGCTAAGAAGGACAGGTGGGACAAAATTCCTTAAGAACTTAGATACGGGGCACCCGGTGTTTTTTTGTAATGACTGTGCCTCGCAAATCAGGACTCCCTCCACCTACATCAGTCATCTTGAATCCCACTTAGGTTTCAGAATAAGGGACTTATCTAAACTGTCCAGTGAACAGATACATAATCAGTTAGCACACACCAAGTCCCCCTCCGAAAAGCTAGTGGCCTCCTCTCCCGAAGAAGAGACTGGGTCCACCTACCAGTGCAAGCTTTGCAACCGGACATTTGCAAGCAAGCATGCTGTGAAACTTCACTTGAGTAAAACACATGGGAAGTCCCCGGAAGATCATCTTCTCTATGTGGCAGAAATGGAGAAGCAGTAGCATTTGCTTTTTTTTATTATTATTATAAAATTGACTGTAATTTGCTTTGAGGAACTGTCAGGAAAAAGCCTTAAAGCTAAAAAAAAAAAAAAAAAAAAAAAACTTGGCACACGTTCCTAATTTTAGCTCTGGAGAGTTACTCTGGGGGGGAAGGGGGGGGGCACGAACTTGTTTTGTAAAACTGTAAAGCATTTAATAGAGGTGCATAATCAGCTCTTGTTACATATGAAGGTAATAGTGCCCCCCCCATAAAAGTTTGGAAACTTGCGCAAATTGGATAAGCTGTGCACCGGCTGCATGAATTAAAAGACAGTTTATTTAAGCATTTCTATCTTAAAATCTGGTACACTATTTTTCATTTTGACTTGTGTACTAGTATTTTTCAGCAAATGAACCTTTAGCCCTCTGAGTACTTTGGAGCACTATTTTATGTTAATTGGGGAATATTCCTTTTTTTTTTTTTCTATTTATTTTTTTTTTTTTTCTAAATAAAAAAAAAAAAAAAAAAGAATGCTGGCTCAGATTCGATTTGAAAATGGTTCTAGAACTGCGGTCTTCTTTGATACTGAAATAGTTAGACATCCACTGGGACCTTTTGGTTTGCAATCCTGTGACCAAGCGAGGATTAAAACTGTGTATATAATGTACAAAACTTGCATTTTGGAGATTGTGATTGACTTTTAAGGCAACTTGCCCTTCCCACTCCTGACATTTTTAACTGGTGTTTTTTTTTTTTTTTTCAGTATCTGATGCAGTATACCCATTTTACATAAACTGTGCCTATGTATAGTGTAAAAAAAAATAATCTTTTTTTAAATGAACCTCTTGAATGACAGAAAATTTATGTTTTTGTTTTTTGTTCTTTTTTTTTTTTTTTTTTTTTTTTTTTTTGCAACTGACTTCCTTTTTTTTTTTTTTTTTTTTAACACCCAAGCATTGTAAATTATTCAAAGGATGCAACAAAAAAAAATCTTTATAAAATATTCAAAAACTATTATTCTAAAACAAAAAAATATAATTGTTAGACTATACATCTATATTGTTAAAAGTTCATGTTTAAATTATGCATATTTATTAGCGATGTCATTTCATTTGTTCCCAGTAATAACTGAAGTCACAAGCCACACGGATATGTAATTGGCACTGTTTATTTTATTTTATTTTTTTTTTCTTTTGCACAAAATGACTTATTTTTCTTTTTTTTTTTTTTTTTTTTTTTAAAGAAAATGTATTTATTATTATGAAACGATGATTACTTAAACCATTCTCAGTGCTCAAAGGGTTAAAAAATAATTTGGATAAATAAAAGTGTACTGTATTTCCTGAGAATTGCTAATGCTTTAAAATGGAAAAAAAAAAAATAAAATAAAAACTGTTTATACTTAAAGTAAAAGTTTTTGGTTAAAATAGGCATTCCGTAGTATCACCTTTTTTTTTTTGCATATTTATTTTCCCAGGGATCGTATTTCTTATTGTAGAATGTCTTTTTTCTTTTTATTACATTTTGTAAGTTGTTTTTTTTTTTTTTGTGTCTAATTATTCTCCCAACATCCCATTCTTCAGCTTTATTTTAAAGCATATGAAAGGTAACCCGTGGTTACCAGCTCACTAAGTGATTCTGTTCCTCTTCATTTTTGGCAGTTAATTTGCAGAAATAACTGACAGCTGACACCATACAGGGAAAATTGTGTATAAAATATTGGCATGTAAACAGCACAGAGACGGTAATGTACTCTGTGTCCTTTTTTATTGTTGACATTGAAATACCATTATATGATTCTTCATATAACGTTTTTTTTTTTTTTTTTTTCCTATGCTAACATTAAAATGTATTTTTTTTTTCATTTGCTATATAATCTTGTGTCACTCTAAAAATAATGGTTGAAACATAAACACGAACAAGTGCGTTACATTTATACAGTGTTTACATCTTAACCCTATTAAGGAAAAAAATTAATAAAAAAATCTCTTCCAAGCCTCAAAGTAAATAGCGGTAATTAAAATATATGCAAATTTAATGCAAAATAAAAGGTATAGTGATATACATTTATAGGAAAACACGGTATGGATGTATAGTAGATAGATAGATAGATAAAGGGCCATTTACTATTTTGGTCGCACAGAAAGGCGTTGCTAAAGGGGAGCAGGGAGATCGCTAATGGGACAAATTTACAAACAAAGTTACATCTTGAGCCAAATATTTCTTCCTTGGCTGCTCTAAAGAGGCACATGGGCCAGAATGATACCTGACCCTGACCACTTTTTTTTTATTACTATTGTTTTTCCGTTTAGCCACTTCAGTACCGGGCACTTTCACCCCCTTCCTGCCCAGGCCAGCTTTCAGCGATGTCGCACTTTAAATGACAATTGCGCGGTCAGGCAACGCTGTACCTAAAACAAAGTTTTTACCATTTTTTTGGAGGCAGATAGAGCTTTCTTTTGGTGGTATTTAATCACCAATGGGTTTTTTTTATTTTTTTGCTAAACAAATGAAAAAAAGACCAAAAAAAAAAAAGTTTTTCTTGGTTTCTGTTATAAAATTTTGTAAATAAGTAAGTTTTCTCCTTGTTGATGGGCACTGATGAGGTGGCACTGATGGGCACTGATGAGGAGGTACAAATATGCAGCACTGATGGGCACTGATATGCAGCACTGATGGTCACTGATAAGCGGCACTGATGAGGAGGTACTAATATGCAGCACTGATGAGCACTGATAGGTGGCACTGATGGGCAACCTCTATGGGCACTGATAGGCAGCAGTGATGGCCACTGATAGACAGTACTGATGGGCACTGATAGGCAGCACTGATGAGGAGACCCTGACAGGCATTACTGATGGGCACTGATTGGCATTGCTGATAGGCACTGATCTGCTTTGATGAAGGACACTGATTGGCATGGTGGGCATCACTGATGGGGCTGCACTAATAATCACTGCACTGATTATCAATGCAGATCCCCCCCCCCCAGGAGAGCCACTTATCGGCTCTTCTCCACTCACGCCCCCTGCGCCCAAATAGAGGAATGCCGATAACCGGCACTTCCTAGTAACTCTGTGATTAGCTGTGTTACGTTATAGGCTCTTTATTGTGATCGGAGATGGCGTGTACCGGAGCAACACACTGCGCTATCGATAGCCGGACTGTGCACCCCCAGGGGGCGAGCACGAGCAGCTTGTTCTGCTGGACGACATATGACGTTCAATCAGAACGAGAGAGCCACCGCCCGGCCGTCATTGTGATATAGGCCGGACGGGAAGGTGTTAGAGCAGCTTTTCTCAACCTTTTCCATAGAGGAACCTTTGAAATGGACTTTCTGGGTCTCAGGGAATCCCTGCTAATAATTACCCTTTTAAGTTAAAATGCAGTCCTTCACAATAGTCCATATGCTGTAAAGTGTCCAACAAAGCCAATAGAAGGCACCTCGGGTGTATAAAAAACATCATAGGATAGCGGCAGGAATGGAAAGAGGTCCTCCACCTTCACCATAGCACATAGAGCCTCTTACCTCAAGCTGTGGAGCACCTAGAATATAAGCGGTTAAACATCACTCAAGTAACCAATAGATAGTGTCAGATTTCATCCAGATTCTTTGGGGACTGTGAATTGCAGAAAGTCTTCATTCACAGATGATCACTCCAAGTCAAATCTCAGGCCACCAACCCATGCAGATCAAAAGGAAAAGGAATGGCAAGAGGTCCTCCACCTTCACCATAGCACATAGAGCCTCTTACCTCAAGCTGTGGAGCACCTAGAATATAAGCGGTCAAACATCGCTCAAGTAACCAATAGATGGCGTCAGATTTCAGCCAGATTCTTTGGAGACTGTGGATTGCAGAAAGTCTTCATTCACAGATGAAAACTCCAAGTCAAATCTCAGGCCACCAACCCATGCAGATCAAAAGGAAAAGCAAAACTGCCCTCATGGTGTAGTAGTGAAAAAACGTCAACATTTATTAAAACCTCAATGCACTCACACTATTCACGATAGAACAAGCTCATTATCAATAGATGAAAAAGTTTCAAACCAACAAGATGGCCGCGATCCTTGTGCGTGATGACGTCACACACCGTAGCTCACAGTACATAAGCATGATAGTCATTGGGAAGAATGTTCCTTAAATGTGTGGCCAATGGAAGGATGAGTCAGTGGTGCTCCAGATAAGTGAATATAAGGAGAAAAAAAGGGGATAAAAAGCCACGAGAAAGATCCTTGTAAGGGTAGTGTTCAGTTGTATGTATGAGAAAAGTATAACAAAAAAGTGTAGCAAGTGTATACGCACATTCATAAGGTGGTTGGATACCCATCCTAGGGTCAAGCAACCTCTTTTAGCACATATAGAGATACATATATACTCAGTGTGGGCGGTCACACTCAATGCTTGTTGGGGTTTTCCGGAAGTGCTTGCATTGCACTAGGTTGCGATCAGATCCGCTAAACAATAGTAGAAAGGAGAACGCCCCCAAAATGGAACCAGTGTGTGGTCAGCAGAGAAGCTTATTCAATAAAATGTGCTTCCAAGTGGATTCTTTAAGAAGATTAGTATTTATTGATCACAAAAACAGGTTAAAACACCATCTATGGTGGTTATTATGATCATTTGGAAGGGAGTTCCCCTTGCAGATAGCCAAAAAGATCATTGGTGTCAGGGGTTTCTTATTGCTCAAGGGACCCCTAGTTACCTCTGGAGGAACCCTAGTGAAAAAGGCTGATATAGAGTAAAAATCTGTCTCATCTCCAGCAATAGATTTGTTGCAATCTACTCAGGATTACAGGCACAAATACACAGAAAAACTACCACGTGGACGGCAATACTAGAGGTAACCTGATTTATGCCTGCTTAGCATGTTACTGTTTTCCTTAAAAAAAATGCCCCCTGTGCGTTTATATATATTTTATTTTTTTACCCCAATAAATATGTGTATAATATAACAAGGCGATGAACCACACCTAGAGACAATCACGGGTGCCATGCAATCAGGCTGTCCTATCCAGCCATAGAATATATAAAAATTCCAAGAGCGGCAGCACTCCACAACATTTTATTAGAAAAAAAAAGTAATAAATATACAAAGATGTACCAAAAAACCGTAGCATTTTTTTTTATGCACCTCTGTATATTTATTTTTTGTTTCTCATACAATGCAACCCTTAGCTCATATACACTTTATTACCAAAAGTTTAGGGACGCCTGCCTTTACACGCACATGAACTCTAATGGCATCCCAGTCCGTAGGGTTCAATATTGAGTTGGCCCACCCTTTGCAGCTATAACAGCTTCAACTCTTCTGGGAAGGCCGTCCACAAGGTTTAGGAGTGTGCCTATGGGAATGTTTGACCATTCTTCCAATAGCGCATTTGTGATGTCAGGCACTGATGTTGGACGAAAAGGCCAGACTCGCTGTCTCCGCACATCCCAAAGGAGTTCTATCGGGTTGAGGTCAGGACTTTGTGCAGGCCAGTCAAGTTCCTTCACCCCAAGCTTGCTCATCCATGTCTTTTATGGACCTTGCTTTGTGCTCTGGTGCGCAGTCATGTTGGAACAGGAAGGGGCCATCCCCAAACTGTTCCCACCACAGATTGTGGAAGTGAGTTCCACATGCTTACCGCTATGACAGTGATAAACACCCTACGCAGCTTAAGGTTAAACCTCCAATTTCATTGAGTAACCACATGTCTTCTTACACTCCCTGAAACTGAATAGTTTCCTCCCTATACTGGTATCACCAATGAGGTATTTGTATATCGCTATCACATCTCCTCAAGTGTCCCTTCTCCAGAGAGAATAAGTTTAATGTTTGTAGTCATTCCTCATAACTGAGGTCCTCCAGCCCCATTATTAATTTTGTTGCCCTTCTCTGGACTCTCTCGAGCTCATCCTTCCTGAGGACTGGTGTTCCGAACCAGAGTTTTATAACGTGGCAGGATTATCGTTTTTATCTCTGAAGTAAATATCCTTTTTTATGCATGCTAATATTCTGCTGGCTTAGCTTGCGCCATTTTGGCATTGCGTGCCATTGCTGAGCCTGTCATCTACTAGGACCCCCAGATCTTTTTCCATCCTGGATTCCCCCCAGAGGTTCTCCCATAGTGAGTAACTTGTGTTCATATTCTTAGCTCCCAAGTACATTACTTTACATTTTTCAACAATAAATCTCATTTACCATGTAGTTGATCAACCCGTTATTCTATTGAGGTCTTCTTGTAAAGTTGCTATATCCTGTTGTGAAGTTATTGCCCTCCTTAGCTCTGTATCATCAGCAAACACTGAGATCGAGCTATTTATGCCATCCTCTATATCATTTACGAATAAATTAAAGAGGAAGTAAACCCTGATGGGTTTACTTCATCTTTGTTTCCCTGCAAAGGTAAAGCATAATGGGCTACTATGCATCGCATAGTAGCCCATTATGTGTCACTTACCTGACAAGGGAGCCTGAGATGTCACTGCTGTCCCCTCTCCTACGAAGCGTTCATCTTCTTTCCAGGTATCACGGCTCCGGCGCTGTGATTGGGTGGAGCCCCGATGACGTCACTCCCACGCATGCGCGCTGGTACCACCACTAATGGCATGATCGCCGTTAGAGACGGCACGCTCATGCGCCTGTGCGCCGTTGTCTACATCGGTGCCTGTCTTTTGGAAATATCTCCTAAACCATGTAGGTTTAGGAGATATTTCTTGCACCTACAGGTAAGCCTTAATCTAGGCTTACCTGTAGGTAAAAGTGGTCTGTAAGGGTTCACAACCACTTTAAACAGAATTGGTCCTAGGACAGAGCCTTGGGATACCCCACTTACCACTCCAGACCAGTCTGAATACACACTATTTAGCACCACCCTTTGGACCTGCCCCTGTACCCAGTTGTCTGTCCTCGTACAAATCTTATGGTCCATGCCTACAGACCTCAGTTTGTAGATTAAGCGTTTGTGGGGGACTGTATCAGAGGGTACACAATCTACTCTGAACAAAGCGTCAGATATCAATTAACACAAAGATCTATAGAGAGCAGAATCCTACCTGATGGAGGTATGATTTCTGAAATGTGAATGAATGAGGACACCCCCCTAACTAACAGAACAGCCAGAAAGCAACCGAGAAGGAGTGACTTCAGTACTATTATTTGGCTAATATACTAATGTCTACTTTAAGTAGATCTACTTTAAGTATAAATTTTTTTTTTTTTTAATCAGTACATAGAACACAGTTTTAAATAGAGAGTTATGCCGCGTACACATGACCGGAATTTCCGTCAGAAAGATCGAGGATGGTTTTTCCAACGGGATTCCGCTCAAGCTAGGCTTGCATACACACGGTCACAGAAAAGTTCGCTGAACTTTCATACGCCAAGAACGCGGTGACGTACAGCACTACGACGAGCCGTGAAAACGAAGTTCAATGCTTCCGAGCATGCGTCGAATTTTTGCGCATCGGAACTGGTACAGACGATCGAAATTTCCAATCGGAACTTTTTCCGACCGAACAGTTGAGACCCTGCCCTCAATCTTTTGCTGGCTGGAATTCTGCCAGCAAAAGTCCGATGGAGCATACACACGGTCGCATTTTCAGACCAAAAGCTCTCGTCGGACTTTTGCTGGCGGAGTTTCCGCTCGTGTGTACGGGGCATTACAGTGAGCACTAAAATCTATAAGCTAAGTTCACAGTTTTTTTGTTGTTTTTTTTTTCAGCTCCTCTTTGTACCGTTAGACCATTGATTCACCTCTGTTGCAGAAAAATAAAAGCTTTATATGTTTCTTTTTTGTTTTTACAAAACTTTTTTTATTGACAAGGAAGAAAAAAAAGTGCTTGTACATTATAGCGTTGGAAGATATAGATGTCAACCATCAACATTTGCATTGAACATGGAATATACTGTAGGACCAGGTACAGAGCATCACATCATATGTAAAGCATATCCAAAACTTTTTTTTTGAAAACACGAAAAAAGTAAAAAAAAAAAAAAACATAGAGCAAAACAAAATAAGACAAAACAGCCCGAGTTTATTGTGGGACGTTATTGTCTCTGACTATCTCCTTTAAAATGACTTCAGTCTCCAACCACTCCATTAGAACAATTTCTGACAACTTCTGACTCTAGCAAGTCTTAAGTCTGTGACAGTGTTCTGTAGCATGGCATGTAATAAATACTATATGCAGCTCTTTGGAGATATTGGGGGCCACATTTGAAGTCCACTTTACCTTCTAAGTTGACAACCACTGATCTAAGTGATGTCCCCGGGGAGAAAAGCATGATAGAAATGCAAATTGAAAAGAGTCCAATGGAGCAGCTCAGGATGTGTTGGAGCTACTTAGCTGCCAACTTTAACTAGGTCAGTTGGAGGTTCCCGGTTTCCTCCCGTGTTCAGAAGCCGCTTGGCAGGGGACCTGGAAGCTAGTGGAGATCACTGGAGTAGCAGTTTCTATACGGCGATTTCCAGCTTCTAGAGCAACCTTTTTTTACACTTTTTAACCTGGAGGAACCTTTGAAATAACTTTCAGGTCTAAGGGAGCCACTTCCAATGAATACCATATCTACAGCTCACAATACATTAGTTTGGTGGTTAGTGGGAAGGATGCTCCTTCCCTTGGTAGTCAAGGGGTAGATAGCTAAACAGATCATCGGTGTCAGTGGTTACATATCTTGGAGGCAGGAATTACTCTCATTTCATGGAACTCCAAGCAACATCTGTAGGAACCTTAGGGTCCTATGGAACCCTGGTTGAGATTGTTCTAGAGGAATCCCACAGGTATGGTTACTTTGATCCAAGCTGGACCAATATAACTATGTAAAAATATCCATACCTGGACTTCATCTTATAGCAATGCACATTAACACTCAACATAACGTGTTAATGCACCTCAAAGAAGTAAATGGTCCTCAGTATTAGTGTTGGTGATCTTTATAACAAAAGCATGTCATCATGTATTTAGTGCCTTGTTTAAGGTTAAAATATATCTAAAGGCAAAACTTTTTTTTTAGTTTAGTAGTGGAAGGGTTAAAACCCCTGTCAGTGTTTCGGGGGTCTGTGTGCCATTGAGGAGATATAACATGAAATGACAAACAATCTTTCCAAAGCAAGGGACATCCTCTTTTAGATAGTTGTCAAGGAAACAAATGTACTCATAGGAAGTATTCCACCCCATGTCCCTCTTTTTGGTGACAACTCAAAATTTTGGATTTTCTCTCCATATTAATCTAGGGCAGGGGGTCTCCAAACTGAAACCCACAGGCCAGATGTGGCCCTTTGCTTGCCTTTATCTGGCCCTTAAGGCACTATTCCTCACACTAACACCAATGATGTCATTTTTTTTACTCCCAGTGACCACCAAGCCTATGACATGGTCTGCTCCCTCTGAGGTTTGTACATTTTCTACTCCCACTGGCCACAGTCTGGCCCCATTGAAGTTTGAAGGGCAGTAAATTAGCCATTTGTTGCAAACATTTGGAGAACTCTGGTCTAGGGGACAATAGTCACCAGGGCAAAAAGAGAAAGTGAATCTCCCCAGCAGGGGCACAAACAGCAATTAAAACCTGACAGAGGTTTCAACCTCTCCCATGTTTAACCAAACCCAATGCAAAACTGGCTTTACATACACTACAAAGCAGCGGTTGTCAACTTATGAGCTAAAGGGGGCCTCAAATGTGGCTCCTGACATCCTCAAAGAGCCACACACATGGCCTTTTTTTCATCAAAGAATAGGTGCAGGCACTCCCTATTCCCAGTCACCCCTTGTCTCTGCCCCCTACCCACCTTCCAGCATCATCCCTTGGTTCCTACCCACCTCCCAGTGCCACCATTTTTAGTGAATGCAAAACCAAGTATCATATTGCAGTGCTAAGTAATTTGTATAGAAAGCAGTAAAATAGATCCCCTGCAGCCAGCAGCAATAGACCCCCCCCCAGCAACAATAGACCACCACCCAACAATAGCAACAATAGATCTCCCAGCAACCAGCCTCAGGAGACCCTTCCCTCAACAGTAGATCCCTCCCAGCAATGATTGACCCCCTCCCCCCAGCAACATAAGAACCCCCTTCCAGCAACAATATCCCCCAGTAGCAACAATTGACCTTCTGCAATAATAGAACCTCAGTGACAATAGATCCTCACCAATAACAATAGATCTCCCAGCAACCAGCATCAGGAGACCCTTCCATCAACAGTAGATCCCTCCCAGCAATGATCGACCCTCCCCCAGCAACGATTGACTTTACCAGCAACAAGACCCCCCCGCCAGCAACAATAGATCGCCCGCCAGCAACAATAGATCCCCCAGCGACAATAGATCCCCAAGTAGCCAGCATCAACAGACCCTCCAGCACACCCCATCATCCCTTGCCAGTACATGCATTCGGTGCAGGGGTGCTTACAATGATCAGCTTTTATTTTTGTAAAACCTTTATACCAAAAGGGAAAAAAATCTGTTTGATGTAACCGCTTATAAAGTATTAGCTGGAGTTTGGCATCAATTTATTAGTGTATCTAAATCTGCTAGTACATCTAACACTGCCCCCCCCCCCTTCCAGACTGACAATGCTGCTGTCCAAAGGTACCCCCTGTGCTCCTTCATCCAGAGTGAAGGCACTCTAATACGGGAGGCGTGTTACTGGCCAGATCCAGATCACCAGGTGAAAATGGAGGGGAAAAAGCCTAAAAAAAGAAAACTAATTAGGCCACCACATCTAATGATTGGTAAGCTGCAATATGACATTTTTTGTTTTGGGTTTAATAAGTGATGGAAAATCCAAAATTTGGAATACAAGAGGAAACGTTTGATGCCAATTTACACAACGAGCATTAATAATCCAATTGCACAGACAATGAACAAATCTTGGGAGTTTTGTAAGTCTATAAAAGGAATAATAAATAAATAAAGCAAAAAAGTATTAAGTATAATAAATAAATAATAAATAAAATAAAAAAGTATAAAGTATAATAAATACATAATATAAAAAAGAGTAAAAGCTGTAATACATAAATAGAAAATAAAAAAGTATAAAGTATAATAAATAAAATACAAAACTATAAAGTATAAAAAAAAATAATAAATATAATAATAAAAGTATAATAAATAAATAAATAAAGTAAAAAAATTAAGTGTAAAAATTCTAGTAAGAAAAAAAAAAGAAAAACTCCAGACGCTCTTCTGGTAGAGATGAACTCGGAGTAACCCAACAATATCCTCCAGCCCACTCTCCTCAGACGTTCATTTTTTGAGCAGTACCTCAAAATAACATTTTTGATAAATGTGCAATTTAACTAATTTATGACTCTGTGATGTGCTCTGGGCTACAAGCAAGATGAAAATCTTAAATGAAGCTTGAACGGCATCGTTGACGAAGAGGAATCGATATGCTGGGGCTTACGGACACAAAATTACAGAGGATAACATAGAAAAAAAAAAAAAAACGCCTCTGAGGACATCTCTGTTTTATCAATCAGTGCAAATGTGGAGTAAGGGAGAGGCAGAGTCTCCGGCATCATTTGTAGTTACAGGATAACTCCACCCATAACTGATGTGTTTGCGGTTGGTTGCTATGTGGGAATCCTTTGTTGAGATATCGCAGAATTCCTAGTTTCACACAAGCCCCTTTTATTAAAACTTAAAGCTGAACTCTAGGAATTCAGTTCCTTTGTAAAAAAATAAGGTACACTATGAGATAGGTCCAAGGAGGTGCATGACATCTCCTTGGCTTATTTCTATTATTTACATCTGACAGTTTTATTGCACTCCTGGAAAACGGCTATCTCTTTATTTTTGGAAGCCTGACGCTGATGCTTCAGGTCTTCAACATAAGAGTCTGTGTAGCTGCTATGTCCGCCCTCCCTTCCTCCTGCCCAATCACAGCAGCTTTTTTATTATGTGAACTCATTCATTAAATACAAAGGCTTCTGTGAATGGGCAGCAGAGGTGACGGGAGAGTATAGTTGCTCTGCGTGCCTCTCTCTCTCCTCTCTCACAGCCCCAAGTGTCAGTGTATGCTCCGGCAGAGCCATAAACCTGTCAGATATAAATGATAGAGATAAATTTAAGAGATTTTCTGCACCTCCTTAGATTTAGCTCATAGTGTGCCTGCACCTTTTACAAAGTGGCTGAATTCCTGAAATTTGTGATCACATAATACAAAGGCTTCTGTGATTGGGCAGGAGAAGGAGAATGATGGGCATAGCAGCTGAACCGATTCTAATATTGAAGATGTGTAGACCTGAAGCATCAGCGGTGGGATCAGGGACGTAGAGTCAGGGGAGGCAGGTGAGGCAGAGCCTCACCTGCCATTAACTTAAAAAAAAAAAGAAAAATACAAAAAAAAAAAACAATCGAGCTTCGAGGGTCGTAGCTCGGCGACCTGGGGTCACAGAGTCCCCAAATACTACCCTACCACTGGTCAAAATTTGGGGCTCCTGTCACCTATAGTTCTGGAGATAAAGGGCTTCTAGTGCAGCCTGTCAGAAGCTACATACAGAGCAGCCAGTTTAAATACAAGCTGGCACACTCTGTTTGCAGCAGACTGAGAGGATGAGCTCACAGTGCCTCTCCTCACTTCTTGTCAGAGGCACTGAGCTCAATGGACAGCTTGGGCCCTTGGACCCCATAATATAACCGCATAATAACCCCATCCATTTTCTAACACCAACCCTGCATAGCAGCACCCAATAAAAAATGATCCACACTCATATCCTGGAAATTAATTGACATAGCAGTCTATTTATTACAAAATAATCATAAATAAGACATCAAGATAAATAAAACAATATTGTTTAATATTGATCTAGAAACACACATCTGAATCTGCAAGCAACCACTCTGAAATGCTCCCCAGACCCACCAGACCTTCTCATGGGACATATGTCTACAGAATTGTCCACAGACAAAGCCTCTGGCACAAGTACATTTAGGTCCTTGCCACAGGACCTCATTGAACAAGTAGGGAAACCCTACATTAGATAGGTCCCTACCCAAACTTTTACCTTGTCTACAGGACCAACTTCAAATATTCTAGAACCCAAACAGCTTCCATGATCTAGAAACATACGTCTTAACCTGCAAGCAACTACTCTGAAAGGCTCCCCAGACCCATCCCACCTCCCCAGGGGACATATGTCTACAGAATTTTCCACAGACAAAGCCTTTGATACAAGTACATCAAGGTCCTTAACACTGGACCCCATTGAATAAGAAGGGAATCCCTACCTTAGAAAGGTCCCTGCCCATACTTTTACCTTGCCAACAGGCCCAACTTCAAAGATTCTAAAGGCAAACAGCTTCCATGATCTAGAAACACACATCTGAACCCACAAGCAACTACTCTGAAAGACTCCCCAGATCCACCACAACTCCTCAGGGGACATATGTCTACAGAGTTGTCCACAGACAAAGCCTATGGCACAAGAACATTGAGGTCCTTGCCGCTGGACCCCATTGAACAAGAAGGGAAACCTTACCTTTGATAGGTCCCTAATCAAACTTTTACCTTGCCAACTTCCATTACAGGTTGCCATCTTTCATTACAGGTTAGTATCCAAGTCAACGAATTATCCCAAATATCTTATGAACAATACAGAAGTGGAAGGGCAATAAATTCACCCAAAGCATGATTCAACTGCAATGCACAGTGATGTCAATGTGATACCCATCAGTGATGCCCATCATTACACTGTTGCTGCTTCACTGTCCAATAAGCAGGGTGAAGGGCAGTTTGGTGACTAAGCTGTTTTGTAGAGATGGGCCCAACAACCCCCTGTTTGGTTCGCGCCAGAACTTTCGAACATCGCAAAAGTTCGGAGCCAAATAACGAACCCCATTGAAATCTATGGGATCCGACCTGGAAAAATCCCTATATACACGTATAGAGGGCTTATTTTGGGGGCTTATGTAAGGTATTAGGCGTACAAAGGGTATGGGGGGTCCGGGTACTGCCTAGGGGAAATGTATCAATGAAAAAACGTTTGTGAAAAACATTTTCACTCATTTCACACATTTTCAAATGAGCAGGGATGTAATGATGCTTAAAGTGAAATGATAAAAATGAAAAATTCCTTTAAATTTAGTGCCTGGGAGGTCCCCTTAGTCTGCCTGTAAAGTGGCATATATGTACCATGTATAGAACATACTGCAGCAAAAATTACATTTATAAAGAAATTCAAATAACTCAGCTGACTCCTCCATGCCTGATGCTGGGGCTTTGGCAGGAGTAGCTGTGGACAAAGAGGCAGAATAGGCTACTCTTGCAGCTGCAGTGGACTGCGCACTAGCCTCTGCTTAGGTAACAGAGGATGAGGAGGATGAGGATGGTTTAGTAAGCCAGTCCACCACCTCCTCTGCATGCTGTGGCTAAATAGCATGGGCAACATCACTAAACAGAGGAAATGGCGTCCTGCCTGAGGACAGACCTTGTCTTCCTTTGCCTGTGGACACAGATGCTCCTTGCCCCCTCACAGTGCCATGGGAAGGTCTGCCTCTCATTGTTTGCCTCCCAGACATGATGGGGGGGCCTTATTACCGAAATGTAATAGAGACAGGCAAATGTGTACTTGGATGCACTTTAATCAATAGAAAGTGGTATTTGATGCACTTTAACTTGAGTACTCACTACACAGACACACTCCACTGACGCACTACAATATACTGCAGTAAAACTGAACTGACGCACTTCAATATACTGCAGTAAAAGTGCACTAATGCACTTAGTTAGCTCAACTCTACCCAGTGGAGCAGAGGGGTTGATTGCTCAGGTCTGCTCAGTGTATCACAAGCTGCTGCTCTGATTGCTGATTTTATACTAATCTAAAAAATTCTAGAAATATAGTGGGAGGAAGAACAGAGTGGGCAGCCTGAATGTTTATGGGACTCCAGACAATCCCTGGGGTGTGCCCATTAGGTGGTTGGAGAGCCCATAAATAGTCTGAAGCCTGAGACAGGAAGAGAAGAGAGACTACCGGGGTCCAGTCCTGCTGGATGAGACCCTGTGCAGCGGCTCTGCTCCTGGGGGAGGAGTGCTCAAGGTGCCACTAACATGATATAGAGGTCTTAGCTAAGCCTGAGCTGGAGGTCCCATTGGCAAGCGTAGTCCTGGAATCAGTTTGGGTCGGGAGAAGCTCACTGGAGAGAACTAGGAGGAAGTTGGGGGAAAGGTGGCCAGCTGTCCGTGTTATGAGTCTACATCTCCCTCACAAGAGCCTGATGGATATTGGAAAGAGGCAACCAATGATCCTGTGGCTGTGTGGGTAGATGACCCAAGTGCTGGAAAGTGAGTGACTGTGTGTAGCTTTCGTTCTCTGGGAAAGTCATAGTCACTATCAGCATTAGAGATTCTGTGGGACAATTTTGTACAGCTCAGCAAGCTAGAAAAGAGTCATTAACCACTTCCCGCCCGGCCTATAGCAAAATGACGGCCGGGCGGTGGTTCAATTACCCTAACTAGACGTCATATGACGTCTTTCAGGATAACTGCCAGCGCACGCCCGTAGGGGCGCACATCGCGGCGTTCGGTGGTGCGGCGTGTCTCTTTACCACTTGATCAACCGTGTCCAATCATGGCTGTTCACAGTGTAAACAGTAAGAGCCATTTGTAGGCTTTTCCTCACTTGCGTCTGACAGACAGGGGGGGGTCTGCGCTGATTGTTTACCAGCGCAGCCCCCCCCCCCCCCGCGGATGCCCACACTGGACCACCAGGGATGCTGCCAGGACCACCAGGGATGCCACACAGATAAAAGATGCCAATCAGTGCCCAGAAATGGTGCCAGCCAGTGCCAACTACAAATGCCTGCCAGATGTCTCCTCATCAGTGATGCTCAGCAGTGCCACTCATCAGTGTCCATCAGTGCAACCTATCAGTGTCCATCAGTGCCACCTATTATTTCCCATCCGTGCACATCAGTGCCCACCAGTGCCCATCCATGCCACCTATCTGTGCCACCCATAAGTACCCATCAGTGCAGCCTTTCAGTGCCGCCTATAAGTGCCCATCAGTGCCGCCTATGAGTGCCCATCAGTGCTGCATACCAGTGCCACCTATCTGTCTTTTTTTATTTGTTGCGCAAAAAATAAAAACCCCAGCAGTGATCAAATACCACCAAAAGAAAGCTCTATTTGTGGGAACAAAATGATAAAACATTTGTTTGGGTACAGTGTTGCATGACTGCGCAATTGTCATTCAAAGTGCGACAGCGCTGAAAGCTGAAAATTGGTCTGGACAGGAAGGGGGTGAAAGTGCCTGGTATTGAAGTGGTTAAAGTGTACAGTTTGTCAGTTTTGGGGTACCCCATGCTACCTTCACCCCACCCAAGTTCAACCTTCCAATAAAAACCTTACAAAGACACCCCTAGACTATTCCTTTGAGTCAATGGAAGAGTGAAGAAAATTCTGTGTGCCTGGCTGTGCGTGCTTTAACCGGGGGAAAAAGAAATCAGTTCACCGGCGGCTCTTTAGGTGGGTGCGCTAAACTCCCATTTTTGGTCAATTTTAGAAAAACAAAATATGGACGTCAGTTCCTTTGATATTGAAAGTGATGTTTTCCTTTAAGCTTGTTACACCTATATCTTCCAGTCTTATCTCTTTATATGATCAGTGTGGTGGAAAATGTGTCATCTCAGGTTTGTGGTCACTAAGAATCATAAAAGTTGCCCAGGTGGGCACAGTTCAGATCTGATCTCGATGACAAAGGAGCATTTCCTGGAATTCCATGCAGAAACATTGAGAATAATGGCGGCCGGGGGCATAAATAGGGGAGCTTCAGATAAAAAGCAGCTCTTTTTTTTTCCCCAGCCAATAAAATTAACCCAGTAAAATGCCTAATTTCACTTACTAGTAATAAGGCAGATCTGTTTTATGGGGCAGGAAACCGGGGACACATTTATAACCACCATAACAGTAAATTAGTGACCTTTCCCGCCAGGAGAGAGAGAAAATGTCTTGAAAATGAAATTCTGTTTAATTTTCACGTCCATAAAATGTAAAGGCAAGAGTGGCCATTTATATGTAAGCCGAAGAGAGGAAGAACGGCAAGAGGGAGGATGGAAGGAAACAAAGAGGGGGAGAAATGGGAAGAAAGAATAAAAGTTAGGGAGAAATGAAGAAGGGAAAGAAAGAGGACGAGAAGGATGAAGAAAGGAGAAAGAAAAAGATAGGAGGAAGGATGAGTGGAAGGGAGGAGGGAAAGAAAGGAAGGGGGTAGGGCAAGAAGGAAGGGAGGAAGATGGAATGGAGCGAGGGAACGAAAAAGGAAAGGGAGGGGTATGAAATGGAGCGAGGGAAGGAAGGAAAGAAAAGAAGGTAGATGAAATGGAGCATGGGAAGTAAGGATGCGAGGAAAAAAGGAAGGAAAGAAGGAAGTAAGGAAGGAAGGAAGGAATGAAAGAATGAAAAGGAGGGGGATGGAATGGAGTGAGGGAAGAAATTAAAGAAAGGGAGGGAGATGAAATGGAGAGAGGGAAGGAAGGAAGGAAGGAAGGAAAGGGAGGGAGATGGAATGGGGTGCGGAAAGAAAGGAAGGAAAGAAAAGGAAGTGAGATGGAATGGAGTGAAGAAAAAACAGGAGGGAGATGGAATGGAGCGAGAGAAAGAAGGAAGGAAAAGGAGGACGATGGAATGGAGCGAGGGAAAGAAGGAAAAAAGGAAATGAGATGGAATGGAGTGAGGGAAGTGAGGAAGGAAAGAGAGCGAAATGGAATGGAACGAGAGAAGTGAGGAAAGAAATAGAGGGAGTTGGAATGAGATGAGGGAAGAAAGGAAGGGAGAAAAGGGAGGCTGATGAAATGGATCAAGGAAAGGGAGGAAAAAAGAGGAAGGAATTAAGGAAGGAAGGAAGGAAGGAAGGAAGGAAGGAAGGAAGGAAGGAAAGGGAAGGAGATGGAATGGGGTGAGGAAAGGAAGGAAGAAAAGGAAGTGAGATGGAATGGAGCGAGGGAATTGAGGAAAGGGAGGGGGATAGAATGGAGCGAGGGAAAGAAGGAAGGAAAGGAGGGAGATGGAATGGAGCAAGGGAAGGAAGGAAGAAAAGGAAATGAGATGGAATTGAGCGAGGGAAATGAGGAAGGAAAGAGAGGGAGATGGAATGGAGCGAGGGAGGAAAGGAAGGAAAGAAAGGAAGGGAGATGAAATTGAGGGAGCGAAGGAAGGAAAGTGAGGGAGATGAAATGGAACGAGAGAAGAAAAGAAGGAAGAAAAGTGAGGGGGATGAAATGGATCAAGGGAAGGAAGGAAAAAAAGAGAGGGAGATGGAATGGAGGGAAGGAAGAAAGGAAGGAAGGAAGGAAGGAAGGAAGGAAGGAAGGAAGGAAGGAAGGAAGGAAGGAAGGAAGGAAGGAAGGAAGGAAGGAAGGAAGGAAGGAAGGGAGGAAGGGAGGAAGGAAGGAAGATGGAATTGAGCAAGGGAAATGAGGAAGGAAAGAGAGGGAGATGGAATGGAGCGAGGGTAGAAAGGAAGGAAAGAAAGGGAGGGAGATGAAATGGAGCGAGGGAAGGAAGGAAAGGGAGGGAGATGGAATGGAGCGAAGGAAAGAAGGAAGGAAGGAAGGAAGGAAGGAAAGGGAGGGAGATGGAATGGAGCGAGGGTAGAAAGGAAGGAAAGAAAGGGAGGGAGATGAAATGGAGCGAGGGAAGGAAGGAAAGGGAGGGAGATGGAATGGAGCGAAGGAAAGAAGGAAGGAAGGAAGGAAGGAAGGAAAGGGAGGGAGATGGAATGGAGCGAGGGAAAGAAGGAGGGAAGGAAGGAAGGAAAGGGAGGGAGATGGAATGGATCGAAGGAAAGAAGGAAAGAAGGAAGGAAAGGGAGGGAGATGGAATGGGGTGAGGAAAGAAAGGAAGGAAGAAAAGGAAGTGAGATGGAATGGAGCGAGGGAAGTGAAAGAGAGGGAGATGGAATGGAGCGAGGGAAGAAAGGAAGGAAAGAAAGGGAGGGAGATGGAATGGAGTGAGGGAGGAAAGGAAGGAAAAGGAGGGAGATGGAATGGAGCGAGGAAAGGAAGGAAAGGGAGGGAGATAGAATGGAGGGAGGGAGAAAGGGATAAAAGGGAGGGAAGAAAATAAGGAAGGGAGAGGAAAGAAAGGAAGGAAAAGAAGGATGGAAGAAAGGGAGGTAGGGAAGTGGAAGATAAGGTAGTGAGGGAAGATAAAAAGAAAGAAAAGAAGGAAGAAAGGGATGGAGGGAAAAAGGACTAGAGGAAGGAAGGAGTTAAGAAAAATGGGATAAAAGAATTAAAGGGAGGGTGGGGAAGAGGGATAAAGGTAGGAAGTGAGGAAAGAAAAACAGGGAATGAGAATATAAAAAGGTAGGAAGGTCAGAAGTAAATGAGAGAGTGAAAGAGTAATTAAAGAAACAAAGAAGGCTAGAAGAGACAGGGAGAAAGAAAAAGGGAAAGTAGAAGAAAAAACACAAATACAAGAAAGAAAAGAAGGCAGTGTGGAGAGAATAGGAAGAAGGAGAAAGAAAGAAAATGAAGAGAGGAATACATTGAAGGAAAAATGAAGGAAAATGAAGGAAGAAAAAACAATTAAGCACATTGTAAAGAATTAAAAAAGAAACAGAGCCCGTGTCCTCCTTCACATCAAGCCAAAGCTGAGCCGGTCTGTACCAGGACTAACAATCCCCATGGTGTACCAGGACTCTCTCCCATTCTGCTTCATGTGTTATCTGGGCTGACAGTTAGCCCGAAGTAATGGAAAAGGTGGGCAATGCCATAATCTTTCTCAGGTCCGTAGAGTCACATCTTTCCCACTGCAAAAAAAAAACATCAAGGCTTTCATAGGTAGACTCATTTCAATGGCCCTTCATTGAAACCATATGGTGCCTTTCCTTAAGATCGGAGCTCTTCTTTATTTGAGACACTCTACGGTGAGCCAATCATGGAACTCATCTCTTCCTGAAATTTAGATTTTTTTCGTTCCCCTGTCACTAGAGTTCTCCTTTAAACCTGGAGGTACCGTCTTGGCGGTTCTGCCTCAGTGACCATCAGACTGAATCGGCGAAAAGCTGAAGGACTCAGATCCTGAAAGGCTCATCAGGGCTTGTCATCGCTCTAATGAATATCATTTAAATTGCTTTGTATATTGGCTGAATTTGGATGTCGATTTAATTTGTGCATGTGTTTGAGCTCTTCTGCTTGGCTAGTCTAACAGAGAGGAACAGCCTAATGAAAACTGAGTTGGTGACAGTTTGATCAGTCCTCGTCCCTATCAAGCCGCTCTGAAGGCTTGTTTTGACAGAGCCATTAACCCTGCCAGACCCGGGCGGCCTGGCGGGAGCCTAATCGCTGCTAACGACAGAAGGAGACGCTGGAGTTAAAGGTTCCTTTTATTATTTTTTTACACTGAGGACTTAAGGAAGCTGGGCCCCCGGAAACGTGAATTTATACGGAATGACACGGCGGAGAAGGGACGAAGGGAACGAAAATCAGTGACCATGCGCAACGCGATGGAGAGCACACATTGACAAAATATTATTTTTATGACAGGTGGAAAATTAAAGTGGAACTTCGTGCAAATTTATTTTTATAGATCCCAACCCCTTCCTAAAATAAAAAAAAATACTGACAAAGTCTACTTACCCTCTCCAAATTCCAGCACTGTCCTTGGCTTCCTCTTCGGTTCAGAGGCTCTGGTCCTCTTTGGGCAGTACGACATGTGCTTCATTCTGCCCCTTATCTGTTAGACCCCGCGCCTGACATTACTTGTCAGGAACTTAGTCATGCTTGTTAAAATACTGAAATATCCACTTTAATAAAGTTGTATTTAAAAAAATATATTGAATTATATATTGTTATATTGCATGTATTACGAATACCTTGATTAATTTTTATAACAACTTTCTAAGATGATGTTTGAAAACAGGGTTGCAGTGTGAAATGCCTGTAACCAGGAAAGTGCATAGGTTTGTAAGCAGGTGCCGTCTGTATTCCCAACTGCAGGTGGTGCTCTACCACAGTGGCAATGCAGGTGGAGGGTGGAATTTGAGGGGAACTTGATTCGTCTATGGTTCCCTTGGTGAGAGGGAGGCAGCTATCCGATTTGATTCTGGCACCCCATGTGATTCTGGTGGCCATTTTGAGTCAGAGTCTATTTAAGGCTCCGGCTCTAGGTTTATGCAAGTGGCTAGCATGGGGAAAGAATCCCCATCTGTCAGGTACAGTACTGAGAGATAGGGAAAGATTCCGGAGGAGTAGGAACAGTGCAGGGACTACATCTACCTTCCAGGAAGCCTTCTCTTTTGGGTATGGACCGCCCAGGCCACATTCTGTTCCCCGGGGTATCCTTCATGCTGCAATTCGTGGGTCCAACGCTCTCCAAGGCAGTTAAAAGTGGCTTCAGTTGGGTGCGCTGATTTATTATACGATACTTTGTTTCCACCAAACTTGCCCGCCGCACAATGCTGCACTTAACCCACAGGTAGTAATACAGGAAAATGAGAGCCAATGTGGTGATCTTCATTAGTATCAGAGAGAGCAGTCAGGAGGTGGGGGAGTGTCACTGACAATACAATACAATTCAATACAGGAGAGATCAGCGGGCACTGCTCGTTAGAGCTTACCATTACACCTTTATGAGCTTGTAGGACATCCCATTCTAAAACCATGGCCATTAATATGAAGTTGCTCTCTCTGTGGCTATAGAAACCTCCACTCTTCTAGGAAGGCTTCCCTCAAGATTTTGTAGAGTGTATGTGGGAATAAGTTTACATTTAGCAAAAAGATCATTTGTGAGGTCAGATACTGATGTTGGATGAGAAGTTCAGTAGGGTTGAGGTCAGAACTCTGTGCAGGTTACTTCAGATTCTCCACACCAAAGGCTTTCCACAAGACCTTGGAGTGTGCCTGTGGGAATTTGTGCCCACTCAGCCAAAAGAGAATTTTTGAGGTCAGGCGCTAATGCTGGATGTGAAGACCTGGCTTACAATTAGCTTTTCAGTTCATCTTAAATCAAATCTCAAGATTTTGGAGAGTGTCTATGGTAATTTGTTCACATTTAACCAAAAGACCATTTGTGAGGTCAGGTACTAATGTTGGTTAAGAAGACCTAACTCACAATCATCTAGGTGTTCAGTAATTTGAGGTCAGAAGTCTGTGCAGGTCAATCAAAATCCTTCACACCAAAGGTTTTTCACAAGATCTTGGAGTGTGTCTGTGGGAATTTGTGCCCACTCAACCAAAAGAGAATTTTTGAGGTCAGGCGCTAATGCTGGATGAGAAGACCTGGCTTATAGTTAGGTTTTTAGTTCATCCTAAAGGTGTTCTGTAGGGATGAGGTCAGAACTCTGTGCAGGTCACTCAAGATCCCCCACACCAAGGACTTTCCACAAGACCTTGGAGTGTGTCTGTGGGAATGTGTGCCCACTCAGCCAAAAGAGAATTTTTGAGGTCAGGTACTAATGCTGGGTGAGAAAACCTGGCTTATAATAGACTTTTTATAATAGGCTTTTCAGTTCATCTTAAATCGAATCTCAAGATTTTGGAGAGTGTCTATGGGAATTTGTTCACATTTAGCCAAAAGGCCGGGAGGTCTTGTTAGGTCAGGCACTGATGTTGGGTGAGAAGGCCTAACTCACAATCGTCTAGGTGTTCAGTAGGGTTGAGGTTTAAAACTCTGTGTAGGTCACTTAAGATTATTCACACCAAAGGCTTTCCACAAGATCTTGGAGTGTGTCTGTAGAAATTTGTGTCTACTCAACCAAAAGAGAATTTTTCAGGTCAGGTGCTAATGCTGGATGAGAAGACCTGGCTTATAGTTGAGTTTTCAGTTGATCCTACAGGTGTTCTGTAGGGTTGAAGTCATGGCTCTGTGCAGGTCACTCGAGATCCTCCACACCAAAAGCTTTCCACAAGATCTTGGAGTGTCTGTAGAAATTTGTGCCCACTCAACCAAAAGAGAATTTTTGAGGTCAGGTGCTAATGCTGGATGAGAAGACCTGGCTTATAGTTGAGGTTTCAGTTCATCCTACAGGTGTTCTGTAGGGTTGAGGTCAGAACTCTGTGCAGGTCACTCAAGATCCTTCACACCAAAGGTTTTTCACAAGATCTTGGAGTGTGTCTGTGGGAATTTGTGCCCACTCAACCAAAAGAGAATTTTTGAGGTCAGGTGCTAATGCTGGATGAGAAGACCTGGCTTACAATAGACTTTTCAGTTCATCCTGAAGGTGTTCAATAAGGTTGAAGTCATGGCTCTGTGGAGGTCACTCAAGATCCTCCACACCAAAAGCTTTCCACAAGATCTTGGAGTATGTCTGTGGGAATGTGTGCCCACTCAGCCAAACGAGAATTTTTGAGGTCTGGCACTAATGCTGGATGAGAAGACTTGGCTTCCAATCTGAGTTTCAGTTCATCCCACAGATGTTTAAAAGGGTTGAGCTCGGGGCAGACCACTTGAGGTCCTTCACGCCAAACTCATCAAACCATGTCTTCACGAGTCTGGCTTTGCATGATAGAACAGAAAAAGGGTCTTCACCAAACTGGGTATGAAGGGCACAATTGTCTAAAATGTTTTTGTATGTTGTAGTAATAATAGTACCCTTCGTTGGAAACACCCAACCGCAATAATTTGGAGGGGTCTCCAAATACTTTGTAGTAGGTGTGATGGTTAGTTGTCTACAGACCCTTTCCCATTTAATGTTCCAGCCTTTTATTTAACTGTTGGATTGCAAATTAAGTCTGAAATCTTCTCTTACACCCAGATTTTAAAGCATGCTACAGGAAACAGGCCATAGAGAGGCACTGAAAGTGGCTTAAATTACTGAGATCCTGGCACATCTGGTTATTGTCGGTTTAGTTGAAACAAAGTGACATTTTAATAAAGTCATTATTGCTCTGCAGCTATTGATTGGCGAGCGGAGAGCCTGGACAGGGGTGCACTCCGCGTCTTCATCTCAGACGGCATTAAGGTGTAGTTCTTGAATGGAGCAAGTTTTCAGACAGGAATGTGGCTTAAAGTGGAAACCCGGTCTAGAAGGATATTACTTTGAAAAATGATGCATTACTGCAATCACCTAAAGCTGAACTTGACCAGACTCATTACAAATCATGACGAGCCCCTAAACATTTATGCGGTGTGTTACTACGCGTTACGTCACAATGCATTGTAAACCCTGTGTATCATAAACAATTAACTTTTTTTTAGGTAAAATTCTATATTCACAATTTTTTCATCCAGTGTTATGTATATCAGTGCTGTGGACCTCCTGCAGCCTGTTTGCAGCCACTTCCTGTCTACATGCACTCAGCAACGGCTGCATTAAATATTTCTCAGGTCGTGTTCCCTGATGGTGACAACAGGGACCGTACTTGCTTATGTATGTCGAAACAGCCAATTGTAGTCTCCCTGTAACAGGGTGACAACACAGGAGCCCAGTTAGGTGACGGGGACAAAACGTTCTCACTCCA
The DNA here is from genome assembly GCF_042186555.1 of Aquarana catesbeiana. NCBI lineage: Eukaryota > Metazoa > Chordata > Amphibia > Anura > Ranidae > Aquarana > Aquarana catesbeiana. The sequence goes on along the minus strand of NC_133334.1, from coordinate 270,444,436 downwards.
TAACAGGAAGCGCCAGAACAGCAACATCTTAGCACTTCCAACCTCATGCGCCCTTTTTGCCCCCATTTCCTTTCTACATACGATGGCCACATGACATTTTATTAGAGCAGACATCCTACATAATATGTGCTGAAATGGGCATGTGTGGCCACCATTGGAAGCTTGTGTGAAGGGGGGACAATGCCGGAGCACAATCTAGTGACCCTATAAAACAAAGTGTCAGATTAAGGGTCTCCATGGCAGGATCACCGGGGATTATTTTAAGGAAAACTACCGACATAAAAATATTGAAAGTTACTTTTGAAGTGACATGAACCTGTTTAGGCTTATATGAGATTTTAGTGATTGGGTTGGTATATCATTTATCACCTCATGCAGCTTCTTTATTTTCCAAGCTTCTTTATTATTTTATCTCATTTGCTATCTAAGCTTCTTTGCTTTCCAAGCTCCTTTACTTTCTAAGCATCTTTACTCTCTAAGCTTCTTTAGATTTGGCCAGTCTTTAATGAGTTCCTATACTTTCTAAGTTCCTTTACTCTCTCAGCTACTTTACTCTCGAAGCTCCTTTACTCTCTAAGCTTCTTTAAATTTGGTAGGTCTTTAATGAGCTCTTTTACTATCTAAACTCCTTTACTCTTTAAGCTTCTTTATTTTCCAATCTCTTTTACTCTCTAAGCTCCTTTACTTTCTAAGCTTCTTTACTATCTAAGCTCCTTTACTCCCTCAGCTCATTTACCCTCTAAGATCCTAGACTTTCTAAACTCCTATCATTTCTAAACCCCTTTACTCTTTAAGCTCCTTTACTCTCTAAACTCCTTTACTCCCTAAGCTTCTTTACTCTCGACGCTCCTTTACTCTCTAAGCTTCTTTAGATTTGGCCAGTCTTTAAAGAGGTCCTTTACTATCTAAACTCCTTTACTTTCTAATTTTCCAAGCTCTTTTACTCTCTAAGCTCCTTTACTTTCTAAACCACTTTACTCTCTAATCTTCTTTACTCTCTAATCTCCTTTACTCTCTAAGCTCCTTTACTCTCTAAACTCCTTTACTTTCTAAGTTCCTTCACTCTCTAAGCTCCTTTACTCTCTAAGCTTCTTTAGATTTGGCCAATCTTTAAAGAGCTCCTTTACTATCTAAACTCCTTTAGGCCTCTTTCACACGGGACGGATTCATGATGATCCGCCCCGTGAACATCCACTTGCTCAGCGGGGAGCAGGCAGGTGACAGGTGACGTAGAGTCCGTCATCACCAGATCCGATCCGAAAACGGATGGAAAAGTAGGTTTTTCCTCCGTTACACTTTTTCGGATCGGAGCTGGTCGGATGTCAGCGGACATGTCACCGCTGACATCCGACGCTCCATAGAGGTCTATGGAGGGTCCGTTCAGGTCCGCCTAAAAAACTGACAGGCAGACCTGAACGGATCGTTTAGTGTGAAAGAGGCCTTCTTTAAGCGTCTTAATTTTCCAAGCTCCTTCACTCTCTAAGCTCCCTTAGTTTGTAACCTTTTTTACTTTCTAAGCTCCTTTACTTTCTAAACCACTTTACTCTCTAATGTTCTTTACCCTCTAAACTCCTTTACTTTCTAAGTTCCTTCACTCTCTCAGCTCCTTTACTCTCTTATGACTTATCTCTTCTCTCTCTCTCGGACTTTCCGGACGAAAAGGTCCAATGGACATTTCGATCGTGTGTGGGCTTCATCGGACCTTTTCTGTCGAAAAATCTGACGGACCTTAGAAATAGAACATGTTTCAAATTTTTCCGATGGACTCGAGTCCTATTGAAAAAAACGTTTGTCTGTATGCTAGTCCGACGGACCGAAAACGACGCAAGGGCAGCTATTGGCTACTGGCTATTGAACTTCCTTCTCTAGTCCGGTCGTACGTCATCACGTTCGAAACGATCGGACTCAGTGGGATCGTGTGTAGGCAAGTCCGTTTCATCGGAACTCCGTCAGAAAGACCTTCGGAGTTCAGTCCGATGAGAAGTTCACACGTGTGTACGCGGCATAAGTTCCTTCACTTTCTAAGCTCCCTTACTCTCTAAACTCCTTTACCATCTAAACTCCTTTACTATCTAAACTCCTTTACTATCTAAACTCCTTTACTATCTAAACTCCTTTACTATCTAAGCTCCTTTACTATCTAAACTCCTTTACACTCTCAGTTCCCTTACTGTTCCATATCAGGCTGGAAGTAGTGCAGTGACCAAGTTGTGCATCTTAACTACACCTACGAAGACAAAGGTCACCAACTGAGGACCACCAGACTGGTCGAAATTAATTGCCAATTCTATTTTAGTTAAGACAGTTACATACACATATGTAGTTCAGTTAGGGTTTCGGTGCCTTGGTTTTAATTTTGAAAAGAATTTGCGCAAATATGGGTTAAAGTGGGGAAAAAAAAAAGGCGACTGAGTTCTGTACGTAAAGTCGTGGTGTTCCAGCTCAGCGCTTCTGGCCAACAATAGAGAGAGCCCACACCTTCCCAGTGACAGCTTTCCAGTGAACGTTGCTTGTGAACCCCTCCCGCCTCACTTTAACCTTGTAATGGCAAACATATGTAGAACACCTGGAAAGCGGCGAGCAGCTGCTGTGGTTTTGCCAGTAACTGAGAATCTGCTAGTCGAGGATTGTAAATCTGTTCGGTCAGACAAGGAACACAATTATTAGCTTCAACTTTGTCCCCAAAACACATTCATAATAACGGAACGTTCTGTTACTGTTCGCAATTTGTACGCACAGGCAGGGTGTGTCTGCAGGAACCTTTAAAATATATATACCGGTATATATATATATATATATATATATATATATATATATATATATATATATTTGTATATATATATATATATATATATATATATATATATATATATATTTGTATATATATATATATATATATATATATATATATATATATATATACCGGTATATATATTTTAAAGGTTTATATATATTTTAAAGGTATATATATATATTTTTTTTTTTCCTTAAAGGGGATCTTCCAAAGAATTCTAAAAAAAAAACAAAAAACATAGTTTAAGTGCTGAAAAAGTTTTCTAAGACTACTGTATGCGCCATTTGTATTATTATTATACAGGATTTATATAGCGCCGACTGTTTACACAGAGCTTTACAATATAAAGGCAGACATTACAGTTACAATACAATTCCATACAGGAGGAATCGGTGGGCTCTGCTCATGGAGCTTACAATCTAAAAGGGAGGGCGAAGGGATACAAACTGTAATAACTTTGGGGGAGAAGCTGAAGGAGAAAATAAAAGTACAGTTGTTAGGTGGGGGGCAGGATAGGCTTCTCTGAAGAAATGAGTTTCCAGGGATCGTCTGAAAGTGGACAGAGTAGGAGATAGTCAGACAGATCGGGGTGGGGAGTTCCAGAGGAGAGGAGAGGCTCTGGAGAAGTCTATAAGGAGAATACAGAATGAGGTGGCAAACAAACCTGGACAATGATTGGATGTGGGACCGAAAGGAGAGTTCAGAGTCCAGAATTACACCTAGGACCCTGGCATGTGGGGACGGGATGATAGTTGAATTGTTGATTTTGACAGGGAAATCAGGGGAAGAGGCACATGGGGGAGGAAATATTATGAGCTCAGTTTTGGATAGATTACCCATAATCCCTATATCTAAACTCCTTTACACTCTAAGCTCCTTAAGGCTTGGTTCACACTACCCCGATTCCAAAGTCCTGTGACTTTTAGTCCGACTTTCATACGACTTTAATGTAACTTTTTACACTCTGTGGCATTGAAGTCGTATCAAAGTTGGACCAAAGTAGTGCAGGAATCTAATTCCTATCTAAATTCCTCTACTCTCTAAGCGCCTTTATTATATTAGCTTCTTTACTCTCTAAGCTCCTTTACTCTCTAAACTTCTTTATTACCTAAGCTCCTTTATTATCTGAGCTTCTTTACTATCTAAGCTCTTTTATTATCTGAGCTCCTTTACTCTCTAAACTCCTTTATTACCTAAGCTCCTTTATTAGGTGAGTCTTTACTCTAAGCGCCTTTACTCTCTAAGCTCCTTTACTCTCTAAATTATTTTTACTATCTGAACTCCTTTACTATCTAAGTTCCTTTACTCTCTCTAAGCTCCTTTATTATCTGAGCTTCTTTACTCTCTAAGCTGCTTTATTATCTGAGCTTCTTTACTCTCTAAGCTGCTTTATTATTTGACCTTCTTTACACTCTCAGCTCATTTTCTCTCTAAACTCTTTTATTATCTGCACTTCTTTACTCTCTAAGCTCCTTTATTATTTGAGCTTCTTTACTCTTTAAGCTTCTTTACGCTTTAAGCTTCTTTATTATCTGAGCTTTTTTACTCTCTAAGCTTCTTTATTATTTGAGCTTCTTTACTCTCTAAGCTCCTTTACTCTCTAAGCTCCTTTATTATCTGCAATTCTTTACTCTCTAAGCTCCTTTATTATCTAAGCTCCTTTACTCTCTAAGCTACTTTATTATCTGCACTTCTTTACTCTCTAAGCTCCTTTACTATCTAAGCTTCTGTACTCTTTAAGTTCCTTCCCTCTCTCCTTTACTATGTAAACTCCTTTATTAGTTAAACTCCTTCACTCTCTAAGCTCCTTGACCATCTAAGTTTGTTTATTCTCTAAAGTTGGCTTTTTTTTTCTGTGATCAGCCATCCTTTTTTTTTTTTATCTAGGATAGTAAAGATAATTAAGTCTTTACAGTTCATTTGTAAGTATGGAGCAGTGTAGCCGTGAGTGTGGTCAGTATATATATATATATATATATATATACAGGCATACCCCACTTTTAAGTACACATCGGGGTTTATTTACTAAAGCTGGAAAGTGCAATATCAGGTTCACTTCTGCAAAGAAACCAATGAGCTTCTAACCCCAGCTTGTTCAATTAAGCTTTGGCCTGAATGTTTACTGGTTTACTAATACATTTTGAGGGAGGTGATTCCTGTGTGAGCACAGTGTGTTCCCATTGGGGTGCCCGGGGATCTCTTCCCCCTTTATACAAGCTCTGTACTCCCTATTACATGTCCACAGTTATTTATGAGACTCGAGTAATTAATCTTATCTCACATATTCTTTACAGTAATAAAGCAACTGTCTTTAAGATACGTAGAAAAATGCTACAGACATATTTAACGTTTAAAAAAAAAAAAAAAAAATGTAATTAATACTTTCGATTGCTTTCTGTACAATTAGTACAGGACTGTTTTCAATATTTTCCTGTATGACTGCATTTATATGTATTTGTACTAAATATTTCTCAATAAAAACTATTTGAACAATTAAGCTTTGGTCATATAACCTGGAAGGAACGGAAGAGAAGGAACGGAAGAGAAGGAAAAGAAAGGAAAGAAGAAGGGAGAGAAGGAAAAGAAAGGAAAGGAAAGGAAAGGAAAGGAAGAGAAAGGGAGAAAGAAAGGAGAAGGAAAGGGAGAAGAAAAGGAAATTAAAGGAAAGGAAAGGGGAAGGAAAGGGAGAAGGAAAGGAAATGAAAGGAAAGGAAAGGAAAGGAAAGGGAGAAGAAAAGGAAATTAAAGGAAAGGAAAGGGGAAGGAAAGGAAAGGAAAGGAAAGGAAAGGAAAGGAAAGGAAAGGAAAGGAAAGGAAAGGAAAGGAAAGGAAAGGGAGAAGAAAAGGAAATGAAAGGAAAGGAAAGGGGAAGGAAAGGGAGAAGGAAAGGAAATGAAAGGAAAGGAAAGGAAAGAGAGAAGGAAAGGGAGAAGGAAAGGGAGAAGGAAAGGAAATGAAAGGCAAGGAAAGGAAAGGAAAGAAAAGAAGGAACAGGGGGAAGGAAAGGAAAGGGGGGAGGAAAGGAAAAGAAAGGAAAGTAGGAGGGAGAGAAGGAAAGGACAGGAAAGGAAAGGAAAGGAAAGGAAAGGAAAGGAAAGGAAAGGAAAGGAATAGAAGGAAAAGAAAGGAAAGAAGAAGGGAGAGAAGGAAAGGAAAGGAATGGAAGGGAAAGGAAAGGAAAGGAAAGGAAAGGAAAGGAAAGGAAAGGAAAGGAAGGGAAGAAGGGAGAGAAGGAAAGGAAATCAAATGAAAGGGGATAGGAAGGAGGGTGGGAAGGGAATAAGAAGGACAGTGGTAAAAAAAGAAGGTGAAAGGATGGATAAGAGGAAAGAAGAAAATAAGGAAGAGGAAGAAAGGAAGGAGGAAAGAAGGAAGGTAAGGAGAGAAGAAGAAAATAAGGAAGAGAACAAGTAATTAAAGCTAAACTAAACACAACACTTTAATTTAATATATTCCTCAATAACCAAAAAAGGATACCAATTCACTTTGTATGAAAAAATGGATTTGGAAACACAGATATTACTTTGTCAAAGTAGCTGTAGCAGACTGTATGGCTGAATTTGCATCAGACCTTTTTTTTGTTCCGCACTGGAATCGGATCCCATGGGTGTTCACACCTATGGGATCCGATTCCTGTACCAAGTTCACACTGCGAACCGATCTGGAGGTGTCATCAATTTTGTATTGACACCCACAGCGATTCCCATAGGGCAGTGTGAACTGCCTGCCAGAGACATGTTATGCGGGAACCCGTACTTGAATCGCGCTGGTTCCCACATTGCAATAGTCTGAACCGAGCCTTAAGGGCAGAGAACAGCAGTGAGCGTCTTTATTACAGGAAGCTCCTGCACAGAGGTAAAGCTTTACATTGGATTACTGCACATATCTGGAAGAAATTCACAAAGCGCACCGAGATTTTTAAGAAGAATACACAGGACTCTCTATATTTAATACCAGAAATAAACATTGGAGACACTCAGTGGGCAAGATGAGTCCATGAAAATGTAAAGTGTTCATGTCCAAATGGAGTGTTCCTTTAAGAATTCATACTGAAGTTCTGTCAGACTCAGGATCAGATGAACTCATTTCATAACCGACTCCCGATTCTCACATTACCCCCGTCGCCATTGTCATTATTTTTTTTAGCATGGACTAGTTACTTTATCATGCAGACTTTCTCAGCTCTGCATATTTCAAGGGTTATTTGGCAACGAAAGCAAAACCAAAAGTAGCCCCTTAATCTAATTAATTGACATTTGTGAGTCTTGCTTTTACAACAACACACGGTTTCATGGTCTGGGTTTTCGCACTTGTCAAGCCTTTTCGGAGAATGTTTTGGTCGGAGTGACAAGATAATTTGTGACTGAGGCTCTGAGCTGAAGAAGTGTTTAAGGCTCTAATGATTTATTATCAGCAAGGAATAGCACAACGTACAAAGCGTTTTCATCTGAAAATTCAGAGACGCGTTTGCCACCGGAGTTGTTAAAGAGGTAAATTTTATCCTTCAAACACAAATTTTCCTTCAACCTCTTTTTTTTTTTAGCCCTAAATAGAACATTTTTTATTAAATTGGTCTGGACGCAACTTGACGCTGAGTTGCGACTTGGTCAGATGGGACAATGGTGACGCAAGGGGAAGATTTGATAGTTGGCTTTGATTACAGCTGTAAATTCACATACAGAGGAATCCAGATACTTTTCAATGAGCTTGCATCTGTTGTTACCTGCATCCCCGCGCTGGTTACATAGTAACTTGATTCAAAATGCGGCATTGGACACCTTTTTTTTTAAAACTCTGAATGCCAATCAAAGCTCTTCTCACTAAATTAAATGGTCACCTTACAGTCCTGTTCACACATTGCTTTTGCTTCGCTTCAAAAATTATCCCCCGTGTCGCTTTCTTGGTGATTCAAAGTGTCTCCAAAGCCTCCACAGAAGTCTGTGACAATGTTCTCTAACAGCACCGGAAGCTTTTGAGAGGCTTTTATTCAGCTTTATTCTGGCTTTGCTTTGGAGGTATTGCAGGTATGAGATATCCCAGGATGCACTGGGAAACCAACAAGCAACATGGAAAGACGTCATCAGCAGTGTGTATATAATCTGGGAGTGTCTGGTGCAGATGTCACATCTGGTGAGCTGCGTGGAGCAGCAGGAAGGTGAGCGGGGTCTGGACTGGATCATAGCAACTAGCAGACGGCACAAGTGTGCAAATTTCGGAAACGCTTATAGCGAAGGTGAGCGGGGGACTGGAGAGAGAGGACTGAGCAACAGAGGATCAGCAGAGCTGGGGGACTGGAGCAGGAGAAACTAACAGATGTCAACAGGTGGTGAGCAGCATGGGAGCAATACAGCAGGATGTGAGTGGGGACCAGAGAGAGGAAGATCAGAAATTCAGAGAATCAGCAGAGCTGGTGGTTATTACTGAGCAGGGGATCAGCAGAGCTAGGGGGTTACTATTGAGCGGGGCATCAGCAGAGCTGGGGGTTACTATTGAACAGCGCATCAGCAGAACTGGGGGTTATTACTGAGCGGGGGATCAGCAAAGCCAGGGGTTACTATTGAGCGGGGCATCAGCAGAGCTGGGGGTTACTATTGAGCGGGGCATCAGCAGAGCTGGGGGTTACTATTGAACAGAGCATCAGCAGAACTGGGGGTTATTACTGAGCGGGGGATCAGCAGAGCTGGTGGTTACTACTGAGCGGGGGATCAGCAAAGCCTGGGGTTACTATTGAGCGGGGCATCAGCAGAGCTGGGGGTTACTACTGAGTGGGGGATCAGCAGAGCTGGGGGTTACTATTGAGTGGGGCATCAGCAGAGCTGGGGGTTACTACCAGGCCCAGATTTACTCCCTTTGCCGCCCCAAGGCTGGGTCCTTCAATGCCCCCCCCCCCCCCCCACACACACACCATCATTCTCGTCCTTTATCGATGTCTTCTACAATAGATCAATTAAAAACATATCTCCACACACGAGAACACTGAAAATAACTGGCTTTAATTGTACAGGGCAATGGCTGGTGTTCGCGCTTCAATCATCCCCGGCACCATGGTTGGTATGGTGTCAAGATGATTGAAACACATTATTTCTATCATTACATTGTAATATAAAATGAAATAGTTCAACTCACCATAATGCAGAATCATTGGGAGCCCTGAGCTTGTCACTTGCCACCATCGCTTGTCACTTGCCACCATCGCTTGTCACTTGCCACAATCGCTTGTCACTTGCCACGCTGCCTGCCACCAGATGGGGGAGGACGGAACAGCGGTGCTGGCAATGAGAGATGTCATCTCTCTCCCCCGCCGCTGCACCGCTGACATTACTTGTCTCTGCCACGGCCCACAGGTTGGAGACCTACTCTCGATTTTTTTTAAAATGGCGCCGGGCTGCGCAATCATGCTACTGCGCATGCATCGCCCGGCCGAGCGCGTACGAGCTTTCCCGAGCCCGGCCGGCTTCGGAACGGCGCATGCGCAGTTGCATGGTCGGCTCGCGGCCATCTTTTCTACGGGCACCGGTGCCCCTAATAGACTTTAATGGGCAGCCTGGAAGGGGGGACGGCCGCGAAGTCGCCGCAGGAGCGGCGCCGTCCTGCACCACTGCCACTCTGAGGCCTGGCCTCGGTGACCTTGTGGCAAATCCAGCCCTGGTTACTACTGAGTGGGGGATCAGCAGAGCTGGGGGTTACTACTGAGTGGGGGATCAGCAGAGCTGGGGGGCACTACTAAGCAGGGGAGCTGCTGAACCAGGGTACTAATAATCTGAGGATCTGCTAAACAGGGGTACTAATAAGCTGGGGTTCTACTGGGCCCCTTTATAACAAATAGAAAATCAACACACACAGGGCATTTGAAAAGCTTTATTAAAGCTTAAAAAAAGCAGCACAGAAGCATCAAAAAGACATAAAAAAAGCACGTTTAAGCAGTGTAAATGAGTCCCATGGGTTTGTTCACACTAGTGGTTAGGGGGTGGTAAAACCCTGTGATTGAGCTGAAGTTATACTGCCCTCTAACCACCAGCTTTAGCTGCAGAGGCGTAAAACATGATGCGGCCATCTCACTTGGTGGCTGCGGCTGGAATTATACCCCCTGACGCTTTTTTCCAGGCGCTACTGCCCACCGATCGTGAGCCATTCAAGTGAATGGGGCCGCTCTTCAAGCACTTTCTGACCCAGTGCAATGCATGCGGTTGTGGCGCACTAGAGTGGGGTCCAAGGGGATAAAGCAGGGAGTGAAGAGGTGATGCGATGGGGTTAATTTACTAAAAGGCTTTTGCTCCAGAGCTTAGTAAATGAAGTGAAGCTTCACTTTGCAAAGAATACCCAATCACGTGCAAGGAAAAAAAAAAAACAGCATTTTTGCTTCCACATGACTGGATAATGGAAGTCAGCAGAGCTTCCCCTCATTTAGCCCTTGTTCACATCAAAGCGATTTGTCATGCGATTTAACAGGTCATATTGCATGGCAAGTCTCAGCCTATTGCAGGCAACGGCATTGTATCAATCGTTGTGACGCTGACTTTGAAAAAACTCTATAAAGCATGGTCTAATATGCTCCAGTAAAGGGGGGGGGGGATTAAATTCCTTCCTAATTTCCCAGAAGGCAATTGAATATTCCCGGGATCATCCAATATTGTGTTTCAAAGCTCTTGTTCAAGAAAAATCCCAAATTGCAGGTCAGGTCCCAAAAGTCTTTTTTCCCCCAACTAGTTCTGCTAATTGGCTTCTAGCCAGGCCTAAACACGGCACATAGTACTAATAGTGACAATGTAGCAACATTGGCTAAAAACTGCACTAAAAAACCCATTGCAACAATTTTGCACTCATGGAAGGTTCGACTATATTAATAACGCTCCACATTTGTTTCCCTTTTTTAACAACTTTTCTTAGATATCGTAATCTGACTTTCAGCTTTTCACTTTTCATTTATTAGATTTCAACTATTAGATTTCAATTAGATTTCAACCTTTAATCACCTAGGGCAAAGCCTTAAATTGATAAACTGTGTGAAAATGTCACCTAAGCAGCGAACATGGAGAAAATTGTGGTTAAAGTGGTTGTAAACTCTCTCTCTCTCAAAAAAGAAAAAAAAAAAAACCTGCAAGACAAAGGCCTAATGAGCTAGTATGAATCGCATACTAGCTCATTATGAAATACTTAAATTAGAACGAAGCTGTTGCAGCGGTCCCCGTACACCGCTGTGACCAGCGACATGTCTCCTGGAGTTAATTTGCGGGCTCTGGCGCTGTGATTGGCTGGAGCCGTGATGACGTCACTCCGACACGTGCGAGCGGGAGCCACCGGTCACGGTGCAGCTACTGAAGAAACGGCACGAGTGGGCCACTTCTTCAGTGTGCATGTGCCGATGACTTCAGCACATGCGGATACAGTGGATATCTCCTAAACGGTGCAAATTTAGGAGATATTCACGGTACCTACAGGCATAGGCGTGCCCACAGGGTGTGCCTGGGCACACCCTAATCACCCTGTGTGGTGCAGATACCCCCTGATATTTCCCCAAAGCCCCGTAACTGGGCTCCTAAAAAACAATTTAAAAACTTAAAAATAAAACTGTAAAAAAATAAAATAAAAATAAAAAACTGACACCAATCTCAGCCCTACTGACACTGGCAATGTAAAAAAAAAAAAAAAAAATTATATATATATATATATATATATATATATATACATATATATATATATATATATATATACATATATATATATATATATATATATACATATATATATATATATATATATATACATATATATATATATATATATATATATATATATATATATACTTGAGGGTAGGCCAGTAGACAGGGTAGACAGTACAAATACATAACACTTTAATACAGTAGGAATCAGAGGGCCCTGTGTATATATATATATATATATATATATATATATATATATACATATTTATATATATTTTATACACACACACTGCTGTGAAAGAGTATTTGCCCCCTTTTTTTTGCATATTTTTGCATATTTGTCACACTTAAATGACTCAGATCATCAAACAAATTTTGTTACACAAAGATAACCCGAGTAAATACAAAATGCAGTTTATTAAATGATGGTTTCATTTATTAAGGCAAAAAAGCCGTCCAAACCTGCCTGACTTTATGTGAAAAAGTAATTGCCGCCTAAACCTAATAACTGGTTGTGCCACCCTTGGCGGCAACAACTCCAGTCAAGCGTTTGCGATAACTGGTAATGAGTCTTTCACATCGCTGTGGAGCAATTTTTGCCCACTCTTGATTGCAGAATTGTTTTAATTAAGACACATTGGAGGCTTTTCCAGCATGAATGGCCTATGTAAGGTCATGATACAGCACCTCATTTGGATTTAAGTCCGGGCTTTGACTAGGCCACTCCAAAATCTAAATTTTGCTTTGTTTGAGCCATTTGGAGGTGGACTTGCTGTTGTTTTTCGGATCATTGTCCTGCTGCGTAACCCAAGTGCACTTGAGCTTGAGTTCACAAACTGATGGCCGGACATTCTCCTTCAGGATTTTCTGGTAGAGCTCAGAATTCATGGTTCCATCAATTATGGTAAGTTGTCCAGGTCCTGAATCTGCAAAGCAGCCCCAGACCATCACGCTACCACCACCATGTCTGACTGTTGGTATGATGTTCTTGTTATGAAATGCTGTATTAGTTTTATGCCAGATGTAACGGGACGCACACCTTCCAATAAGTTTAATTTTTGTCTCATCAGTCCACAGAACATTTGCCTAAAAGTCTTGGGGATAATCAAGATGTTTTTTGGTAAATGTGAGATGAGCCTTTGTGTTCTTTTTGGTCAGCAGTGGCTTTGGCCTTGCAACTTTCCCATGGATGCCATTTTTGCTCAGTCTCTTTCTTATTGTTGAATCATGAGCACTGATCTTACCTGAGGCAAGTGAGGCCTGCAGTTCCTTAGATGTTGTTCTGGGTTCTTTTATGACCTCCAATGATGAGTCATCGTCATGTTCTTGGAGTAATTTTTGTAGGCCGGCCAGTACTGGGAAGGTTCACCGCTGTTCCAAGTTATCTCCATTTGGGGATAATGGCTCTCCCCGTGGTTCACTGGAGTTCCAAAGCCTTATATATGTTGGTAGACCATCCTGGATGCATGGATGAGAATAGTCATCCCTGCCTTCTTTCATTTCTTGTATGTCAAATGGGTCAGATGATAAGATATATATGTATATACGTATGTTGTTATGCTACTTCCCCTTTTGGTATCGGTTGTCTTTACCTAGGTTTGGACCCTTGGAAAGACTGAAAATATTCAATTTGGAACCATCCTCAAGCTTGGGGTGTATAGCTGGGAACAGGGTTGGATCTTAATCAACAGACACAGATCTAGCCTTTCTAATCTGGGAGTGCAGTAAAATATATCAAGGGGCATAATGCCAATAGTTTGACAGAGATGCAGGGAACCAGTATTTCCTGTTCACTCGAAGCGCTTCTGTACCACAAGTTACAACCTAACATCTGACAGGTAGTGCAGGAGTGAACAGGGAACCCTAGTATGCATTAGGCCATCATTGGATTAGGGTAATTAAACAGAACCTGTCACCTCTTTTATCAGGAGCCCTCATCAGAATTCCCCCTTATATCAGGGTTCCTCTAAGAGCCCCCCCTTTACATCAACTGTTCCCATCAGAGTACCCTCTTATATCAATTGCCCCCATCAGAGTGCCCCCTTACATCAATTGTCCCCATTTGAGTGCCCCCTAACATCAAATGTTCCCTCAAGTCTGACGACTTAGTGGATGCACTCTCAGAGATCTGGGAGGGCACAACTAAAATCTGGGGGGCAAAGCCCACACCAGCACCCCCCCCCCCAAGATCCAGGCCTGTTGATCAAGTCTTTAGCCTAGTGGACACCAAAGGCTGTCCAACCCCACAGAGAGAGAAAGGCTGACAGCTGCTGCGGCTGGATGGGGCTGGATGGTGAACTTAGTGGTACTTTCATCTAGGGCAGTATGCAGCAGCCTGCTTTAAGGTGCACCATCCACCATCCAGTCCCATCCAGCTTGTCAGCCTCTAATACAGTTTGACAAGCTGTCAGCAGTGGGGCTGAATTTTACACCTGTGCCCTCAACCCAAACGCTGGAGCCTGATGCTCCGGGACTAGATGCCCAATGTCCATGGGGCTTAGAATCCAAAAACTGTCCTGCAATTTATTAGGTAGGGTTCATTTTGTCCTGGTTATTTTATTCAAATGTTACACGGTGGTTCAAAAGAGTTGCTGTGGCCATTTTACACCATTTTGCCATCCATGTAATTATTGGGGTTCAATGGGGGAGCGAAATAGACACATCCAGCAGTTGCAACAAACTTTTAATAAAGGCAGGTTCGGCAATCTAGTGACAACATCAGCTTTACGGTCTTTGGTGGTCTAAAGGCTTGACTAAGATCCAACGCTATCCCCAGCTCCACCACCAAATTGACCACTTTTGGCCTTCCCAATAGACCGAGCTCCAAGTAAAGCCAATGCTTCGCTCATTTTTTGCAGGAATGGATATCTTTTCTATATAAACTTGATTTTATTGTAAATCTGTATGCAGTGGCGTCACTAGGGTTGGTGTCACCTGGTGCGGTAATACATGGTGTCACTCCCCACCCCCCAGCTCTAAGCAGGCTAGTGGGTTGGTGTGGTCCCCCCCCCCCCTCCCCCTTAACCTACCACAATAGATGGAGCTGGGATGTGATTGGGGGGATGAATGGAGCCGGAATTGGATTGGGGGGGATGGATGGAGCGGGGATGGGATCAGGGGGGTGGATGACGTGGGGATAGGATCAGGGGGGGTGGATGGAGTGGGTATGGGATCAGGGGGGTGAATGGAGAAGGGATAGGATCAGGGGGGATGGATGGAGCAGGTATGGGATCGGGGGGGATGTATGGGGCCAGGATGGGATTGAGGAGATGGATGGAGCTGGGATGGGATCAGGATCAGGGGGGATGGCTGAAGCGGGTATGGGATCGGGGGCTGGGTGGAGCTTGGAAGGGATGGGGGAATGAATGGAGCCAGGATGTGATCGGGGGAATGGATAGAGCGGGGATGGGATCGGGGGAATAGATGGAGCCGGGATGGGATTGGGGATGGGATCAGGGGGGATGGATGGAGCAGGTATGGGATCAGGGGGATGGATGAACCTGGAATGGGATCAGGGGGATGGATGGAGACAGGATGGGATCAGGGGGGATGGATGACCCGGGTTGGGATCAGGGGGGATGGATGGAGCCGGAATGGGATCGGGGGATGGATGGAGCCGGGACGGGATCAGGGGGGATGGATGAGCGGGTATGGGATCGGGGGGATGGATGGAGCTGGGATGGGACCAGGATCAAGGGGGATGGATGCGCGGGTATGGGATCAGGGGGATGGATGGAGCCGGAATGGGATCAGGGGGGTTGAATGGAGCCAGGATGGGATCAGGATCAGGGGGGATGGATGAGCGGGTATGGGATCGGTTTGGAGCTGGATGGGATCGGAGGGTGGATGGAGCCAGAATGGGATTGGGGGGTGGATGGATCTGAGATGGGATCTTTGATTTGGAGGGGGTGAAAGGATATGTGCTAGGGGGTGCTTTGGGAGGGGAGAGGAATTGCGCTGGGGGAGGGGGGTCAAACTTCAAATCTGCCCTCTTCTACTTCTAGTACAAGTCCTCTCCAACCCAAAACAAAGAGCACCCCCTAGCACCTATTCTCTAACCCCCCTAAAATCACTCCTGGCAGCATAATTGTTACCTGCCAATGCCCCCAACCATTATGTCCCTCTCCTCTGCAACACTCCTGTTGCATACTTCAGGGCAGGTGCTCTAGCGTGGATGGTGTCCCTCCACATCCTCGGGTCTTCCTCCCTGCCTGTGTACACGTCAGAGCCAACTCAGCCAAGGAGGAATCTGCAGTGAGTGCAGCCGCGGCCGCGCCATGTGGAGGTGTGTGTGGGGACTGTCGGATCCCGGGCACCCAGTCTATCTCTGCCTCACTCCCTCCTCCCCACTCTCCCCACAGATCACATGGAGGAGCAGAGGAGAGGAAATCCCGGAAGGGAAGGAGGGAGCCGCGCCGCCCCTTATCAATGCAGCGCCGGTGCCAGTCAGAGCCGGTTATCACTCTCTGGCGGGTGTCACCCGGGTGCGGGCCGCACACCCCGCACCCCCATAGCAACGCCACTGTCTGTATGCTATGAGGAAGGCTCTGGCCGAAACATGTTAGCATTTTAGATGTCACACTGCTGTTAGTGCTCAATAAAGATTTAAGAAGAAGCAATCGAGTTGCTGGCATTTTTTGCTATTTTAATGCTTCGCTCATCCCTGTAGAGCAGGGGTCTCCAAACTTTGTAAGCACCTAGTGCTTAACCTACCTAGTTTACTAGCTTTCAGGCTTTTTTGGGGGGTGGACAGTGGCCAGTGGGAGTAGAAAATGCCCCAGCATCAGTGGGCATAAACAATGCCCCATCATTGGTTTTAATTGGAGGAAGAAGGCTCCATTGTTGGTATCAACGGGAATAAAGCTGCGTACACACGATCGGACTTTCCGACGGGGAATGTGTGATGTCAGGCTGTTGGCGGTAAATCCAACCGTGTGTACGCTCCATCGGAACAATTGTTGTTGGATTTTCCGCGGACAAATGTTGGATGGCAGGTTTTAAAATTTTCTCCGGACAAATGTCTGTAGTCGGATTTTCCGATTGTGTGTACACAAGTCCGTCGGACAAAAGTCCAAAGTACAAACACGCATGCTAGGAAGCAAGGACGAGCCGGAAGCGGTCGGTCTTGTAAACTAGCGTTCGTAATGGAGAATTAACATTCGTGACATGGCAAATTATGAAATCTCCAAATGCAGCGCACAATTCTCTTCTTCTATAATGGGATAATAATGAAGCTGCTTTGCTGGTGATACTGATGGAGTTATTGCAAACGAATTTTCAAAGGCTTTTTTTTTCTAGTGATATTAAGAATAATATTATTATGTTTTTTTTTTTTTTTTTTTTTTTTATTTGGGAAAGTTACCACAACACCATTATCCCGTAGTTTTTAAGATCAAAGATACAACTATGTTGGTGTCCCTTGTCAATGTTACATTGTATTTTTTAAAATGTAACTGCCGACTCCCAAACTGTCATTTGAAGTAAAACACATAGCCAAGTATTATTCTACACTATTTTTTTTATTGTGCATTAAAAAAAGAAAACAAATAAAATTAGACATGATATCTGCCAATAGAACTTAACCAAAAAGTTCATTCTATGCATCCAAAAATATAGAAAATATAACAAATCAAATCATTATTATTCAACCAAAAAATTTATGTCAAAGCAATAACTTCAAGGCCAATAATAAATAACACGTTATCTCCTCCGATTCCACAACATGTCTGGTTAACGAATGGCCGTTCAGAAACGAACTGAAAAGCACAAAATGAAAAGCGAGAACTGAAAAGCGATAAATGAAAAGCACGAAAAGAAAAGCGTGAATCAACACTCACCAAGCTTCTACTAACATCAAAATTAGCAGAAGGAGCCCAAAGGGTGTCGCTAGAGAGCTGAAAAACCATATAGTACGTCACTACGTTCGTAATTGTTGGCCAACATTTGTGTGACCGTGTGTATGCAAGACAAGTTTGGGCCAACGCCCTTCGGACAAAATTCCACGGTTTTGTTGGCCAACAATCCGATCGTGTGTACGAGGCTTTACAGTGCCGTTGATGGTGTCAATGGGATGAACGGTGTTCTATCATTGGTGTCAGTTGGTGGAATAGTGCCCCAAGGGCCAGATAAAGGTAAGCAAAGGGCCACATCCGGCCCCTGGGCCGCAGTTTGGAGACCAGTGCTGTAGAAGAAAGTTTTGTACTGGATATTTTTGGTCTAGTCTCTCAGCTACCGCTCGTCACAGATGTTTCCCACCTGCGCATGTACATTTATTTAGATCCTGTTTCTAATTTTTACTTTATTGACTTTTTATTAAATAGCGCTGAAAGGGTGCGAAGAGAAAGGAAAGAGCGTTTATTTGCTAAAGATTAATTCCCTCTCTAAACAACGCGGGAGTGACAGCACATTAAAAAGGTGACATTTACAGCGTTTGCGCTGATCCGTCACATGGAGAGAAGATCCGATGTGACACGTCCTCGTCACTCGTCACTCTGTGGAGCAGACAGTGCCAGGATCTCCAGCACAAAAGACATTTGCTCTTTTCTCATGCTGGGTAAATGTAAAATGACGGCTATCCAGCAATCTGGCAGAATCGCAATGTGGTGCCAAAAGGCGTCCGCCGGAGCTAAACAGCACAATGTGAACTTCAATCAAGTCATGTCACTTTACTGCTACACACTGATCCACCGCGCACTGCGACTGCTCTGTGTGCATGATGCAATACCCAGGACAACTTCTCCGACGTGCCATATAGGATGTAATACACAGCGCCACTTCTCTGACTCTCCACAGATAACACAGTGCACAGCACCGCTTCCCTATATATATACAGTGGGGACGGAAAGTATTCAGACCCCCTTACATTTTTCACTCTTTGTTATATTGCAGCCATTTGCTAAAATCATTTAAGTTCATTTTTTTCCTCATTAATGTACACACAGCACCCCATATTGTACACACAGCACCCCATATTGTACACACAGCACCCCATATTGTACACACAGCACCCCATATTGTACACACAGCACCCCATATTGTACACACAGCACCCCATATTGTACACACAGCACCCCATATTGACAGAAAAACACAGAATTGTTGACATTTTTGCAGATTTATTAAAAAAGAAAAACTGAAATATCACATGGTCCTAAGTATTCAGACCCTTTGCTCAGTATTTAGTAGAAGCCCCTTTTGATCTAATACAGCCATGAGTCTTTTTGGGAAAGATGGAACAAGTTTTTCACACCTGGATTTGGGGATCCTCTGCCATTCCTCCTTGCAGATCCTCTCCAGTTCTGTCAGGTTGGATGGTAAACGTTGGTGGACGGCCATTTTTAGGTCTCTCCAGAGATGCTCAATTGGGTTTAAGTCAGGGCTCTGGCTGGGCTATTCAAGAACAGTCACGGAGTTGTTGTGAAGCCACTCCTTCGTTATTTTAGCTGTGTGCTTAGGGTCATTGTCTTGTTGGAAGGTAAACCTTCGGCCCAGTCTGAGGTCCTGAGCACTCTGGAGAAGGTTTTCGTCCAGGATATCCCTGTACTTGGCCGCATTCATCTTTCCCTCGATTGCAACCAGTCGTCCTGTCCCTGCAGCTGAAAAACACCCTCACAGCATGATGCTGCCACCACCATGCTTCACTGTTGGGACTGTATTGGACAGGTGATGAGCAGTGCCTGGTTTTCTCCACACATTCCGCTTAGAATTAAGGCCAAAAAGTTCTATCTTGGTTTCATCAGACCAGAGAATCTTATTTCTCACCATCTTGGAGTCCTTCAGGTGTTTTTTTAGCAAACTCCATGCGGGCTTTCATGTGTCTTGCACTGAGGAGAGGCTTCCGTCCGGCCACTCTGCCATAAAGCCCCGACTGGTGGAGGGCTGCAGTGATGGTTGACTTTCTACAACTTTCTCCCATCTCCTGATGGGAGAAAGTTGTATCTCTGTGGCTGCATCTCTGGAGCTCAGCCACAGTGATCTTTGGGTTCTTCTTTACCTCTCTCACCAAGGCTCTTCTCCCCCGATAGCTCAGTTTGGCCGGACAGCCAGCTCTAGGAAGGGTTCTGGTCGTCCCAAACGTCTTCCATTTAAGGATTATGGAGGCCACTGTGCTCTTAGGAACCTTAAGTGCAGCAGAAATTTTTTGGTAACCTTGGCCAGATCTGTGCCTTGCCACAATTCTGTCTCTGAGCTCTTCAGGCAGTTCCTTTGACCTCATGATTCTCATTTGCTCTGACATGCACTGTGAGCTGTAAGGTCTTATATAGACAGGTGTGTGGCTTTCCTAATCAAGTCCAATCAGTATAATCAAACACAGCTGGACTCAAATGAAGGTGTAGAACCATCTCAAGGATGATCAGAAGAAATGGACAGCACCTGAGTTAAATATATGAGTGTCACAGCAAAGGGTCTGAATACTTAGGACCATGTGATATTTCAGTTTTTCTTTTTGAATAAATCTGCAAAAATGTCAACAATTCTGTGTTTTTCTGTCAATATGGGGTGCTGTGTGTACAATATGGGGTGCTGTGTGTACATTAATGAGGAAAAAAATGAATTGAAATGATTTTAGCAAATGGCTGCAATATAACAAAGAGTGAAAAATTTAAGGGGGTCTGAATACTTTCCCCACTGTATATACATGTGTATGCCCGCCCAAGTGTATGACTTTCTTTACTATGCTGCTATGGGCTCTAACCCCAGATCTTTTGTAGACCTAGCAATGCCCCTGGGGGAAAGGATCATCTCCGCTGCTACCGATGGCTCCGGTAAGCTGAGGAGACGACCGGAACGCGGCGAGGGGGGTTGGGCACCTGTCCCGCGGCTGATAAAAGTGATCTACTCACGTTCACCCAAAAGGATCTACAATAACTCATGCAATCATTTCGCTATACGGCGGACTGGTATCTCAAATGGGACCTTACAAACTCCTTAGGCAACCTCAAACTATCCAACTTGTCCGACCCCTCTGCTTTCTTACCGCCCCCCAAAACAACGACCGCAAACCCTTCAAGCTCTTTGACGCTCATGAATCTTTCTTATTCCCATCAGTCAATCTCACCCACCTCCACTGATTATAGCTAGGCCAATCTCTGAGGCTACTAATTTGATATTCCAAACATTGCTTCCATTCCTGAAGGTACTAAGGTTTAAGTTGTCGTTTCATCCTGAAACACCATGTTGTATTAATGTTATACAGATAATTATTATTTCTCTACCATCCTCCCCCCCTCCCCGTGCACCCCCTACCCCTCATGCCCGAGTCCCAATTGTTTACTTTTTTTGTATGACTGTATATGCCTCGGAATTTATATGCTACTTGCTAATGTATTGTTCAAAACCCAATAAACATTAAAAAAAAAAAAAAAAAAAAGTGATCTTTTCTGCTTGTAATTGAAAGCACTTGTATAGCAAATCAAATTTCCCCAAAGGAAATAATGGAAACTCAAATGATTTGTTCCACAACCATTTATTCATAAGACCTTCAGTTTATAGTCCATATAAAAAGATTATAGCGATGTGACCAGGTTGTGTAACCATAAAATGTCCGTCCACAAATGGAGGACTACGCAAGGGGATTAGAAGCAAAATCCAGCAGGAGCTCCAGTCGGTCGGACTTTCCGACCTAAAATGTGCGATCGGAGCTTGTTGTCGGAAATTCCGACCGTGTGTAGGCTCCATCGGACAGTTTCCATTGGAATTTGCGTCGCACAAAATTTGAGATCTGGTTCTCAAATTTTCTGACAACGAAATCCGTTCGCGTAAATTCAGATCCTGTGTACACAATTCCGACGCACAAAGTGCCACGCATGGAATGCGGAATCAAGCAGAGGAGCAGCACTGGCTATTCAACTTCACTTTTCTCGGCTAGTCGTACGTGTTGTACGCCACCGCGTTCTTGACGTTCGGAAATTCCGACAACTTTGTGTGACCGGGTGTTTGCAAGAAAAGTTTGAGAGTCGGAAAAAATCCATGGATTTTGTTGTCGGAATGTCCGATCGTGTGTACATGGCATAAGTGTAGCAATATGTTTCTAAATGTATCTTCATTAAATGTAACCATATTGCTACAATTAGAGTCGCCTCTCTTCTCTTTTATACTCAGTTGTGACATGACGCTACTTGTATAACAAGACATCGCTTGTATATCAAGTCAAAATTTATTTAAAAATTTTGCTTGTCTTGCAAAACGCTCTCAAACCAAGGTTTTACTGTACAAATTAAATAAAAAAAAAAAAATTAAAAAGACTTTAGTTCTCTTGTTTTTAGACAATCTTGACATCATCCATCCACTCTTGTATATCATGGGTATCAGTAGTACTTGAGGTATTGACTGTAATGCAGTAAGCGTCTATCATCTGTGCTGGCTTACTGGTAATAAAGTCTATTGATTGCAGCTGCGGCTGTCGCTGGACCAAGCCGGACATCGCTGGATGCTGAGCAGCCATGTTGTTGTCTACTTTGCGAGGAACTGCTTCTCCACAAGCCCTCACATTATTAGAGATACTTCAGGTTTTATTATACAATGGATATCCTTATACTGTTCTGTTTAATCATTTTTTGGGGGATTTGGAAGTTAAGGACCAGCTTTAGTCTAAACCTTTTTTTTTTTGTTTTAAGTTTTGAATAGAGTGGGGAAGAATTGGCACTTTTGTGAATTATTTTTTCATTGCTACTTTGGGCCCATTTTGGAGCTTTCGCCTCCCATATTTTTCGGGTGTCAGGCAGAACAGTAATGGGGGGTGGGGGGGGGGGTTCAAACAACAAATCATGTGACTGCTAATCAAACCATTCAGGCATGGTCAAAAACCGAGTTTAATGTCTCTTCAAACATTAGAATGGGAAGTGATTTAAGTGGATTTGACTATTGATTAGTTGTTGGAGGCAGCAAACCGTTGACCTCTTGGGATTTTCATGCACAAAATTCTCTAAAGTTTTATTAAGTATGAAGTAAAAAAAAAATCAAAGATAAAAAGAATGTTCATGGGAAAAGCTAGAATAGGTTCAAGCTGATAGGACATTAGGACATTATCTCTACATTAGCGTTGAGTACTTTGACCTACAGGAAACACCATGCCGCATCCTCAATTGGAGGCATTTAGCAAAATCAGTTTAGAATGGAACTTTGAGGGTAGAGATATCAAGTGCACAAATGATAAAACTCATTAAAAATTTTATTCAACGTACAGTGGAACCTTGGATTACGAGCATAATACGTTCAAGGAGAACTCCAATGCACTCGCCTATCAAAGCAAGTTTCCCCATAGAAGTCAATGGAAACGAAGATAATTCTATTACATGCAATACCGCATGTGGCCAGAGGTGGGGGAGGGGGGCACCGGAGAGCCTGGGAAATACTCAGGTACAGCTCAGCTGAACTCGGAAACCCTCGGAAAGGCTCGCAAATACTCGCGAATGGAGTATTTCGAGTGTTTCCGAGTATTTCCGAGTGATTCTGAGTATTTCCGAACGGCTTTGAACCATTCCGAATTTTCCCAGTGCCCCCGCACCTCTGCACACCCCATTAGCTTGAATTCTGCTACCTTTGCCAGACCACACCCGCAAACCGAGTCTGAATTAAAAAAAAAAAGTTGTTCGTCTTTCAAAATGCTCGTTAACCGCGCTACTCGTAAACCAAGGTTCCACTGTATCTCAAAACGTGTCGGAACATGAGAAACTTGCACCCAAATCGCATCATGATCACTATTATAACTGTTCTCATATTTTTAGGTGATTTTAATGAGATTTGCTGAATAAAATTTGTATGATATTTGGGTTTTGGTATCTGTGCCTTAAAACAGTGGTTCCCAGCCCTGTCTTCAAGTACCCCCCCCCCCCCCCCCCCCCCCAACAGGCCACGTTTGCAGGTTTTCCTTTATCTTGCACAGGTTCTTTAAATCAGAGTCAGTGGCTTGGTATTTTGGACAGACTTTAAGAGAAATTCCCAAAACATGGCCTGTTGGGGGTACTTAGGGACAGGGCTGAGGACCACTGCCTTAAAAGACCCATTCCAAACTAATTTTGCTAAATACAGCCACAATACCCCTGTTTTACAGTGGTGGTGCACAGACGGACATTTCTAAATGTACAATTCATTGAATCTTGTAGCAGATGGTCTACATCTGTAGAAGAACAGGACTTAATTATGTCGCCTAAGAGCTAAAAAATAAGGGGCTGCAATGAATATGGTGTCATTAAAATGGGATGATTAAAGATGAAGAAAAATAAATTTAGTATACACCAATGGAACCAGAACCATCATGCCTTGCATTAATGGTTCAAGCTGGTGGTGGAATAATATTGTGTAGAAGTTTTTTTTTGGAAAAAAACACACCACTTAATGAGGACCTGGACTAAAGCCAATCAGAGGACAACCACCATTATTGCCTAGTCTCTCCATGCAGCTGGTCATTCCTTTATTACTCAAATACCATGTCTTGCTTTAGACTACACTGTGTGTGGAGGTGGCCTTCTTGGTAGAGGTAGACCTTTGTTTCCTCATGCCAGAGCTGCCCCTCTAATGACTAGTGATCTGATGATGGGCCAGGCCGGGTTCAATTATGTTAGCTAGGAATAAAAAAAATAAAATAAAGGGGTACATCGAGCATTAAATAAGGGGCTACAATGAGCATGGGGTCACCAAAGCTGCAAGATTTAAAATTAGAAAAAATGAATTTGTCATACATCAATGGATCCATCCAGTCTGGTGTCAGTGGGTAAAGCTAATGGTGTGTAGAAGTTTTTTTTTCTGCACAAACCAAACCCCTTAATGAGGACCTGAACTGTGCAAGCTATGCCAAAAAAAAAAAATCAGAGGGAAACCATAACGTTTGTCTGGTCTCTCCATGCAGCTGGTTGTACTGTATTACTGACATGCAATATCTTATTCTACGCTGTGTCCCTGTTTAGAGGCAGTGTTCTTGGTAGAGGCAGGCCTTTGCTTCCTCGTGCCAAAACTGCCCCTCTAATGAGGTATCTGCTGGTGGGCTACAGTACCAAGACCAGGGTTCAATTTTGTTGGCTAGGAATGAAAAAAATAAAAGGCTACATCGAGCATGAAATAAGGGTCTACAACAGATATCACTAAATGGCGGACTACGGTCCGGATGCGGACCGAGTCACTGTCCCATTCAGACCACTGCGGTCCCGCCATTTAGGAGCTTTTTTTCCTGCAGCTGTCACGCTGTCACCCTCACCGAGCCGACAGTGGGAGGCAGGACAGTTCTGGATGGAGGGTGGGAGCTGCCTGAAGTTAACAAGGATGAAGGGCAGTCCTAGCAACCAATTACTATCTTGCACCGCCTACCCTCCATCCAGACCTGCTGTGCCTCCCGCTCTCCATTCTGTCTGTGTAAGGTAGGACAGTGAAGGGGCGTTGAAGTTAAAGCGGGCTGAGGACACAAATGTGAAGTGGGGCTGATGTGAAAAGGAGCTGAGGACTAAATGTTGGGGAACTGAGGACATTAAAGTGGGGGGCTGAGGACTGTGATGTTGGGGGGCTGAGGACTGTGATGTTGGGTGGCTGAGAACTGTGATGTGGGGGACTGAGGACATTACAAGTTGTGGGGGGCTAAGGACTGTGATGCGAGAGGGGTGAAGACTGGAAGGACTGAGCACAGTAATGTGGGGGGCTAAGGACAATAATGTGGGGGGGGGCTATGGACTGTGAAATTCGGACCTTTGCTGGAAGAAAATTTTGCTGACTGGACCACGGTGAATTTTAATTAAGTTCCTCTGGTCTACAATGAGCATAGGGTCACCAAAACTGGAAGATGTGTCAGTGGTTAAAGCTAATGGTAGAGTAATGGTATAGAAACGTTTTTTGGCACAAACCACTTCAGTTAATGAGAACCGGAAATATGCCGGCTGATGACTAGTGATCTCATCATGATGGGCTACAGCGGAAAAGATTTGCCCGTGGCTAAAAACAAAAAAAATAAAGGGCTACATCGAGCATGAAATAAGGGGCTACAATGAGCATGAAATAAGGGGCTACAATGAGCATGGGGTCACCAAAACTGGAGAATTAAAGTTAAGAAAAAATTATTTGGCATACATCAATGGATCCATCCTGTCTGGTTGTCAATGGTTAAAGCTAATGATGTGTAGAAGTTTTTTGCCACAAACCACACCACATAATGAGGACCTGAATTGTGCAAGCTGTTCCAAAAGAGGCACTCAGAGGGCAACCACCAGTATCGCTTGGTCTCTTTATTCAACTGGTTATATTATTCCTTTATTACTCACATACCATGTCTTGTTCCACACTGTGTCTCTGTGTGGAGGCAGCTTTCTTGGTAAAGGCAGGCCTTTGCTTAATCATGTCTGAGCTGTGCCTCTAATGACTAGTGATCTCATGATGGGCAACAGCGGAGAAGACCAATCTGGGTTCTATTATATCAGCTAAGAACAAAAAATAAATAAATAAAAGGCTACAATGAACATAGGGTCACCAAAACTGGAGGATTAAAGATTAGAAAAAATGAATTTGGCATATACCAATGGATCCATCCTGTCTGGTGTCAATGGTTCTAACTGGTGGTGGTCTATTGTTGTGTAGAAGTTATTCGGTACTAACCTCACCACTAAATGAGGACCTGAACTGTACAAGCTGTGCCAAAAACAGGCAATTCGAGGGCAACCACCAATATTGCCTTATCTCATCATGCAGCTGGTCATTCCTTTATTTCTGACACACTATGCCGTGTTCTGCCCTGTGTGTGTGTGTGTGTGGAGGGGCCTCCATCTTGGTAGAGGCAGGCCTTTGCTTCCTTATGTCAGAGCTGCCCCCCTGATGACTAGTGATCTGATAACGAGCTACAATGGAGAAGAGCAGGCCGGATTCGATTATATTGGCTATGAACAAAAATTAAAAAATAAAGGGCTACAATGAGTCTATTAGAATGTATAAACAACTGACTCCATCTTAGATTCTCTTCCATTTTACACAAAGTAGAAGTAAACTTTTCGTGTTTGTGAGTTTTGCCATAATCAGCTTAGAAGTTTGCATAGAACCACACCCTATGAGATACTGTGGTTAAGCCAAATTTGTGTCAACAAGTCATCAGCTATTTCTTGTTATCTAGTCAAGCAGCCTAACTCTTGATAAGAAAGTACTGAGGGTAAAGTTTGAATAACCCCTAGACATGTATTTTTACTGTTATATATACTACTGTTGTATTCAATAAAGTCAGAGATCTTATGAACACACTCCAGCTTGTTACCCGTGTCTCATATGGTCTCTCACGGATCCGAGGATACCAGTGGTCTCCCTGAATTAACCAAGGATGGTCATCCAGAACCAGAATTCATTTCAATGAGCATGAAATAAGTGGTTACAATGAGCATGAGGGTCACTAAAACAGGAGGATTAAAGATTAGAAAAAATGAATTTGGCATATACCAATGGATCCACCCTGTCTGGTGTCAATGGTTCTAGCTGGTAGTCGTGTAATGTTGTGTAGAAACACAAACACAAACCACACCACTTAATGAGGACTTGAACTGTGAAACCACTGGTGGTGGCTTATCTTACCATGCAGATGTTTATTCCTTTATTGCTAACATACCATGCCTTGTTCTGCACTGTGTTTATGTGTGAAGGCAGCCATATTGGTAGAGACAGGCCTTTGCTTCCTCATGTCGAAGCTGCCCCTTTCTTGATGACTGATTGGGTAAAGAAGCAAAATCAAGTAGGTAAGGTAAAACAAAAGTGACAGTGAAAAATAGCAGCGACTTGCTATGTGGTATAGGCATAGTAAAGATATGGTATATAAAATAGTCGCGCTCTACAAAGTGAAACAAAATAGTGAAGCGGCACAGTATAAATCAATATCAGTAGTTAAACACAATAAATCTCAATATGATCAAAAGTCCATATACATCCATAAATGATCAGTTCTAAAAATGTTGTAGAAGTTCACTCCACGTGGTATATGAGAAGAAAGGGAAATGAGTTCCACAGAATTCCAACACCAGAGTTTAAATAGGTCCTCTTGTGACACCCATCACCCTATTCATAGGGGCGCTTACCAGAGAAGACGGACCATCTATTTCTAGAATGGTCAAACACGCATGCAGGTATACCTCTGCAGGGTAATAAAAGCAATGAGAGCTTCTCTGGATTACTGAAGCGTATTAGTGCTGTGGAAGTGCATCCAAAAGTGACAACCTCCCATAGGGATGTCCAGATCAGTCTCGGTCAGATACGATGGGTATGTGGAGAAAAAAAGGGGCTGAGGTCTGCTCCCTCACCTCAGCTCTCTCACGATCTCCTTCCTTCCTCCAGGTAATCTCACAAATCCCACCCAACTACCGGACAGTTGGATGGGGTGCAATGATCAAGAAGCAGCTGGAGAGGTGGAGGAAGCACAGATCCACAGATCAATGGATCAATGAATGAAGCAGAGGCAGCGAGATCCTTGCATTGTAGGTCCCCACGTAGAGCTTCCTCTCCAGCAGGGAGAACAGTACAGTAGTAACATCACCAAATCTCACTCCAAATCTGGTGAGACTTGCAGTCAGAGACAGCAGTGCCTCAGATAACCTTACACTACAGATATACAGCTATGAGCTCAAGGCACTGGATGTGTACTGCTATTTTTCAGGAGAAAATCAAGGCAAAAAGTCGATTTTTCTGGGTATTCCTTAGGCACAATTAACATTTCTGAATGTTCCCTATAGTTTAGAGAAGCTTCCCTTTATTGAGTTCAGCTCCACTAAATGCCGCAGCGTACTGAAATATTGCTGCTGAACATATGTACCCTTTCGTGGGTTCTCGAATATGTTTACCCAACAAAGGGGTCACCGAGCATTTGTAGCTACAGGATGAAATTAATATTTTAACACAGCTAACGGTCTCAAGGTGTCTGACAGAGAGTGAGAGAATTTTCCAATCACCGACAGGCTGCCGCAAGGATCTCCAGCCACTACCAGGCCGCGCTGCGCTGCCAGGACAAATCCAGTTATCCCAGCGGCACCTAGAGGATTGCTCCACACTAACTACTTGGCAGGGCAGGAGGGGAAGCAGTCTCTGAGAGCGTAATTAACTGATAAGTTCACATCCAAGGGACAAAGACTCCATTCGCAGACTGTCACCGACGTATGCCAAAAATAGGCAGTCTCCTGACAAATCCCCTTATTAACAGCTACACTTCTTCGATTCTTGCGCTACGGCTGGGGACGGCATCAGCAAGAAGGGGTCTCGCTGGAGTAACGTCTCCCCTCGGACTTTTTAACCTATATAGACGTGCTGGAGCTTCTGCAGAACATTGCACAGCTTTCCAGATGATTTCGACAAAAATGGGGGAGAGTTGCAAAACTCAACCACATTTGTAAATAAGGCCCACTATATATATATATAAGGATATATATAATATAGGATAATAGGATAATATAAAGTAAGATAATATAAGGATGACAAAATGAAACCAGTAATGAATAGATAGATGATGAATACTTTTTTCCCAAAGCTCTTCTGGCTGGTCTGTTGACATCTTGGGTCCTTTCTCTTCTCTGCTAGTGGAAGTGGTGGGTAGTCCTTACTTCTAGACTGAAGGATAATGACATATGAGCACTATTAACCCTTCTGTGACAACTCCTATGTAGCACATCCCCTGTAGGAGCAGGTGAGCTGGTGAATAGGGATCCCCCTACCCTGCATAGCCAGGCACACCAAATCTCCACAGGCACACCCAAGACAGGAAACAGTCCAGCAACTTTGTTTTTGTGTTTTATTTAGGTGTTAATAAACTTGGATGGGAATGGGATGATTATGGGATGCCCACTTGACTGGAACAAACTTCTTCAGGGACAATTCAGCTATATACACATTCCATATACACTCATTCCCTTCCTTCTGCACAATCTTGCTTGCAGATCCTCAGTGGTGTCACCCTAGGGAAACGTTCGTAGCAATGGCCTTTTACAGGCAGGGACCGCGTGCCCCTATACTTGAGAATGATAGGGTGACACCACTAGCACTTTCACTGCACTTCCTCTCATGGTCACTGATCCCAGCACCACCTCTCCAGGCTCTGCCAGGCCCACCTAGCTGCAGCAGCCCTTTTCACTAGCCCTCCGGGTTACATCCCACAGTCACCAGCCCACACTCACCAGCCCACCCAGGTGACTTCTCCTGGAGACCTCCTGCACGTGCTCGCTGGCTCCTGCTTTCCTCACTCTTGCTCCCATGCCTTTGGACAGGACTCCTCTGTGTGTTGTAAGAGGATCCCTTCAGCACCCAAACCCGAGGACAGAGGTCACCCCTCAGACTAAGAGGTTAGCCTCAAGGGCCACTGACAGCCTCCTCAGCATTCCATCTCTAGCTTCCACCCAAACTCCACTGCCCCTACTAGGATGACCCTGAGTATTTAAGAAGGGCCTACCCCCCGCCAGCCCATGGGGCCCTCCTCAATACACCAGGCAGCTCCTCCTAACCTCCCTCCCATTCTTCTGGAAGCTTCTCCATGGTTCCACAAGTAGGGGGAGGTACCAGAGGTGCTGCTTGCTGGGTCATCTAGCCTCCCTGAGTCACTCACCCTGACCCAGATTCAAACCAGGCTGGCTCTCAGCCAGGCCCAATTTACCTACACTACAACCAACACTAGCACATTAGCTAGAAGATGCTACACCTATTAAACAGTAGGGGTTCTCGTAAACCTCTTTCATTAGCCTCTTGTATGAGGCACATACAACACCCACATAGGATTTGGCCATTGCTGCAGGTGGCAAACCCTTCCACCCATAGTGGACATGGAGAACGAGGAATGTGCAACAAATTGATCTCAGTGTACAGGGTAATTTAAATATAACTAAGCCCTTTAACCAAAAGCCTGTAGGCACCTCAAAGGAAGCCGTAGGCAAGAATCTGAAAATTCTATGTTAAGTTATAACTGTGCACTGTAACTGATGAATGATGGATGTTTTTCTCCCTATATAACTTTAAGCACTTGAGTAAAAGAGATGCCGCTCTTCCGACCAGCCATCATAGCAGAGTACTTATGATCGGTTTCAGCCTGCAAGTCTCCACCCAAAGGCCACAAGCCTTACACGTTTCACCCCACTCACCAGGGCCTAATCGTAGGGTGGAGAGGCTGGAGCCAGATAGGGAAGCTTTATGCATCATCAGCTGCTAAACAACTAAGGCCAGACAGGTGGGGAATATGTGTGTAGTCAGCCACAGTGAGTGAGAAACTGAAGGAAAATTTGGAATGCAATAAAAAAGAAAATAGAAAATGAGAAAGGAAATAGGAATAAAAGTAAAAATACAAAATAAAAAGTAAAAAATTAGAAAAATAAAGTGATAGTAAGAGATTTTTTTTTTAATTTTATTTTTCATTACATTCCAAATTTTCTTCAGTTTCTCACTCATCTTGTTTCTTCACCACTGTGCCTATGATTAAGCCCGGGTGGGTGAGGTGAAACACATCAGGAAGCGTGGCCTTTTGGTGGAGACTGAAGCCGATCTTGATTCCTATGCTATGGTGGCTGGCCCGGAGAGTGGCGTTTCTTTTACTTGATGTATGCATCGCTCTGGATGGACAATCTCCAGCTTTGAGCAGCATTCCAAGTCTACCTTAAGGTCACAGTTTATGCACATAAGGCTAACTCTTACATGTGCGAAATCTAAAACAAGGGTGGGGTGAGAAGCCGGATATGGATCCTCAACCAAATTAAATGAAGCCCTCAGTGGAACCAACTGGCTTGGGTTTCGTGGCTATCTACAAAGTGGGGGCCCCTCAAAATTTAAGGTCACACAAAATTGAGTGGTCAATATCCAGTTGCACCAAAAAGAGCACCAAACAAACAATCCAGTGTCCAACAAAGTTTTATCAGTTTATTAATGATCATGGAAAGAACTACAAACATTTAATGTGTTTCGTGGGCACTTTCACTTGCTCAGGGCTTAGGTACCATGAAATGGTCTAGAGACACAATCACCAGGGTCTAATTGCCAACTGTGTGAAAAGTGGGATATGACTAGGATGAGTGAATCAATGAATCAGTAATGAACCACTTTCATTTGAGAGTCAGGAAAGAGAGGCCACCCCGAAGTCTGTCAGCTGCTGCTCTATTAACTTTTAGACCTCACATTCCTTCTCCCAACCACTGAGTGTACATAACAGAATAAAATTACACAACCTGCAATAAAATTACACAACCCACATGGCAAAGAAAAATGGAGATGACCATAGCTCTCTGTTATTTGACACTGTCAATCACACTCTTGAGTCGGGAGACAGTTGTGTGAGTTCGGACAGTTGAGCACTCTGCAAGTGTCAAGTGATATCCGACTCTCTGGCTAAAGAGTCATTATTAAAATTATGGCGTGTTCACAGGGGCAGACTTTTCGACCGGACTGGTCCGACGGAACGAATCCGTTGGACAATCCGACCGTGTGTGGGCTTCATCGGACCTTCAGCAGACTTTTTCTGTCGAAGATCAGACGGACTTTAGATTTGGAACATGTTTCAAATCTTTCCGACGGACTCAAGTCCGGTTGAAAAATCCGTTCGTCTGTATGCTAGTCCGAAGGGCAAAAAAGGACGCTAGGGCAGCTATTGGCTACTGGCTATCAACTTCCGTATTCTAGTCCCTTCGTAGGTCATCGCATTCATACCAACGGACTTTCGAACGGATTTTAGTCCGTTCATGTGTGGGCAAGTCTGGTCATCGGAAAGTCTGTTGTAACTCCGTCAAAAGTCCGTCGGAAAGACCATCGGACGTTTGATGCTGAAAAGATGTATGTAAAGATAAATGGGGGGGGGGGGGGGCAGAGTAAATCTTCTTTAAGTATTCCTGCATAAATATAATAATCTAGGGCTCAATATTCACATTTTTCATCATAGACAACTAAAGGGACATGTTTGTTTAAGTGTTTGTAAAGCCAAATCACATTTTTTTAGTTTTGGGTAGATCTGTGAAGGGTTAAAACCCCTGTTGGGTATTCATTGCTTTGTGTGTCTCTACTGGGGAGATTCACCCTCACTATTGGTCCAGGTGAATATTGTCTCCATTACAGAATGGGAAGTCCACAGCTGTGGAGCTGTCAGAGGGCACAAGAGGTAGTGATGAGAGCTGAGAGATCTCCACTTAATTCCTGTTTTTATCCCTGCAAAAGGAAGTGAAGGGAAATCTTCTTGACAAGATAGAAATAGAATAGCCCAATAAAGGACAAAATAACAAAAACAGATTATTCTGCAATTTTCACCATCGATCCAGATATTTCCCCTGCAGAACTTTTTTTTTCTACCACTAGATGTCCTCAGTCTGAGGCCAGCATCATCCCGGACAAGCCCCCAACCTGCGGCTGAACAGTGAACAAAGCACAGTGATGAACTCGTCTCCCTGTCACTCTGATTTCTCCTCCTATCAACATGCTCATTGTCAGCACCTGTACTGATTAGCCTCTGGTGCTGCTTCTTCCTCTCCCAGTCTGAGTCCTGCTGTACTGGGACTAAAAAATGCTGATACTAGGTCATAATCAGGTACTTACACCGCTTGCATTTAAAAATACATTTAACAATGTATTAATGATTACAGAGTTTCTTTTATTTGTGTTTTTTTTTTTATGTCTGTCTGGAGTTCAGCTTTATAGCACTGGACTACAGCCATGTGAAAAAAAAATTAAAAAACAAATAAATTGACTCCCCCAAGACAATTGGCTCTTTGTGCTGCTTCTTCTTCCCCCCAGTTCTGCTGTACAGGGACTTTAAGAGACTGATACCAGAATAAAGTTTAATACTTACACTGCTTGCTGCTTGTAAAAAAAAAAAAAAAAAATCAATGATCTAATTATGACTACATTTATATATAAAAATATATATATTTATTTGTATAATATATCCAGTTATATATAGCTTTAACCTATAAAAAAAATAAGTTTGACATTACATACTCCTGTATTTACGTGTGGCCTCACGCTTAAGTTACAATAAAAAAAAAAAAAAATTTCCATTTCGCTCAAAAAAGTTTTATTGAAAACTTCTGCTTTGACTTATATATATTTTTTTGGGGGGGTGATTTCATTTCCCTTTCCTCTGTTAAACTTTCTTTTTCCCTCCCGCCACCAACACTCAGATCCACGGTGCCAAAAACTCCCGCGAGGCCCCCTAATGAGGGAACGATGTAAAAAAAAAAAAAAAAAAAAAAAAAAAAAAACCTAAAATGCATTTTGCACCGCGCAGTCTATTATGCGAAATGAAGCCCATTCCCGATATTTACTCACAATCGCTGGTGGGCAATTAAGATTCCCAATAATACGGGTTTGGACAGTGATCGACTTAGTACACAAGTACAGTAATAAAAATTTGAAACTGAAAATTGCCAGGAGGGGAGAGAGGGAACAGGAGAGAGGGCTCGGGGGAGCAATAAATGGCGTTTTAGTCATTGCGATGGGAAGCCCCTCGACTGTGATTATATAATGCATTATGACACGCGCTTCTCTGCGTTATATGGATTTATGAAGCCATTTATTGTTTCAATTTTCTTTACATTCATTTTTCAGCACTTTATTTTTTATTTTTTTTGTTCTTATTCTTCGCTTTTTTTTTTAGAATTTTTTTTTTTTTTTTTAACGGGTTCATTACGGCGTAAGCTTGTCCGTTGTGTCCGATTTTTTCCCTTCATTTAATGAGATTCCGCAGCATGACATGACATCTGTCAGTCATTTGTCTAGTCTGTGTAGGCTAATGACACAGAAAGTGTCACATTAATAAGAGTGTAGGCTGGGACAAAGGACAATGGTGGGGTAGGAGGGATGGAAGACAGGGAAGGGGGGGGGGGAGCGAGCGTGTTGTGTGTGTGTGTGGGGGGGGGGTCATCATTTTTTTGCTGGTGTGACAATAATGGTTGGGATACGTTTGTTACTGTCTGTAAATGTGACAGCTGACATTCTGCGTGGTTTGACCTGAAATTCGACAGCTGAAAACCTTGTTGTATTACTGTAACAAGCAGCCTTGTTAGCTCTTTGTGTCTATGTACAACCTTCCAATCCTTCCTTTCATTCCAAGCCGCCGTTTTATAATTTTTTTATTTTTTGTTATTTTTTTATGTTTCTTTGTTTTTTTTTTGTTTGTTTTTTTTTAACATTTTTATTTTTGCAAAACAATCCACAGCCCAGTAACCCAACAGCTAAACTCTCCCTATAAGGTTTAGTTGATAAGTTGATGTAATTGAAATAGTAATTTTCAATCCATTTAAACTAAAGCGGTATTAAACCCCATAACCAAAAAAGTAATATATTGCAGCCATTTGCTAAAATCATTTTAGTTCATTTTTTTTCCCTCATTAATGTACACACAGCACCCCATATTGTACACACAGCACCCCATATTGACAGAAAAACACAGAATTGTTGACATTTTTGCAGATTTATTAAAAAAGAAAAACTGAAATATCACATGGTCCAAGTATTCAGACCCTTTGCTGTGACACTCATATATTGAACTCAGGTGCTGTCCATTTCTTCTTCCTTGAGATGGTTCTACGCCTTCATTTGAGTCCAGCTGTGTTTGATTATACTGATTGGACTTGATTAGGAAAGCCACACACCTGTCTATATAAGACCTTACAGCTCACAGTGCATGTCAGAGCAAATGAGAATCATGAGGTCAAAGGAACTGCCTGAAGAGCTCAGAGACAGAATTGTGGCAAGGCACAGATCTGGCCAAGGTTACAAAAAACATTTCTGCTGCACTTAAGGTTCCTAAGAGCACAGTGGCCTCCATAATCCTTAAATGGAAGACGTTTGGGACGACCTGAACCCTTCCTAGAGCTGGCCGTCCGGCCAAACTGAGCTATCGGGGCAGAAGAGCCTTGGTGAGAGAGGTAAAGAAGAACCCAAAGATCACTGTGGCTGAGCTTCAGAGATGCAGTCGGGAGATGGGAGAAAGTTGTAGAAAGTCAACCATCACTGCAGCCCTCCACCAGTCGGGGCTTTATGGCAGAGTGGCCCGACGGAAGCCTCTCCTCAGTGCAAGACACATGAAAGCCCACATGGAGTTTGCTAAGATACACCCAAAGGACTCCAAGATGGTGAGAAATAAGATTCTCTGGTCTGATGAGACCAAGATAGAACTTTTTGGCCTTAATTTTAAGCAGTATGTGTGGAGAAAACCAGGCACTGCTCATCACCTGTCCAATACAGTCCCAACAGTGAAGCATGGTGGTGGCAGCATCATGATGTGAGGGTGTTTTTCAGCTGCAGGGACAGGACGACTGGTTGCAATCGAGGGAAAGTTGAATGCGGCCAAGTACAGGGATATCGTGGACGAAAAAATTCTCCAGAGTGATCAGGACCTCAGACTGGGCCGAAGGTTTACCTTCCAACAAGACAATGACCCTAAGCACACAGCTAAAATAACGAAGGAGTGGCTTCACAACAACTCAGTGACTGTTCTTGAATGACCCAGCCAGAGCCCTGACTTAAACCCAATTGAGCATCTCTGGAGAGACCTAAAAATGGCCGTCCACCAACGTTTACCATCCAACCTGACAGAACTGGAGAGGATCTGCAAGGAGGAATGGCAGAGGATCCCCAAATCCAGGTGTGAAAAACTTGTTCCATCTTTCCCAAAAAGACTCATGGCTGTATTAGATCAAAAGGGGGCTTCTACTAAATACTGAGCAAAGGGTCTGAATACTTAGGACCATGTGATATTTCAGTTTTTCTTTTTTAATAAATCTGCAAAAATGTCAACAATTCTGTGTTTTTCTGTCACTATGGGGTGCTGTGTGTACAATATGGGGTGCTGTGTGTACATTAATGAGGAAAAAAATGAACTTAAATGATTTTAGCAAATGGTTGCAATATAACAAAGAGTGAAAAATTCAAGGGGGTCTGAATACTTTCCGTCCCCACTGTACATAATGCTTTACGGATCCTGAAGAAGCCGACTGGTGCAACATGTCAAGCGATGAGCATTTGACAACAACATAAGAATCTGTGTTCAATTTTCCTTGCTTGTTTTTAAAGTTTAATAGTATGTGCATATTTTTAATATTAAAGCAGAATAAACAAATGTTTTTTTATGATTCGGGTGTTATGGCACCTTGAAAGTCCATTCATCATTGTTTCTAAAAATTTTCTCTTTTGGGATGTAGGTGCCTTCAATTTTCAGGTTTAGTGGTACAGTATACTTGTTATTATTTCATATATGTATAAGCAACCTTTGGTGTTTATAGGTGTAACCCACTATTGTGGTTTTAGACCAGCGGTCTCCAAACTGTGGCCCGTGGGGCAAATGCGGCCTTGCTTGCCTTTATCTGGTTCTTCGGGCACTGATACGAAGACCAATCCTTCCACTGACAACAATGATTGTTAGTTCTTTGTAGTTGTGACAATATACATAATGCTTTACAGATCCTGAAGAAGCCGACTGGTGCAACATGTCAAGCGATGAGCATTTGTCAACAACATAAGAATCTGTGTTCGATTTTCCTTGCTTGTTTTTAAAGTTTAATAGTATGTGCATATTTTTAATATTAAAGCAGAATAAACAAATGTTTTTTTTATGATTCGCGTGTTATGGCACCTTTACAGTCCATTCATCATTGTTTCTAAAAATGTTCTCTTTTGGGATGTAGGTGCCTTCACTTTCCAGGTTTAGTGGTACAGTATACTTGTTATTATTTCATATATGTATACGAAACCTTTGGTGTTTTTGGGTCTAACCCACTAGTATGGTTTTAGAGCAGTGGTGTCCAAACTGCGGCCCGTGGGCCAAATGCAGCCCTTTGCTTGCCTTTATCTGACTCTTCGGGCACTGATACGAAGACCATTCCTTCCACTGACTACAATGATGGGGCACCATTCAGCCTACTGACACTAAAGATGGGGCACTGATAGGCCCCGATGAGGCTGCACTGATGGGCACTGATGAGACTGCACTGATGTACACTGATGAGGCTGCACTGATGGGAACTGATCGACACTGATGAGGCGGCACTGATGGGCACTGATAAGATGCACTGATGGGCACTGATGGGCACTGATGAGACTGCACTGATGGGCACTGATAAGGCTGCACTGATGGGAACTGATTGACACTGATGAGGCTGCAACTGATGGGCACTGATGATGCTGCAATGATGGGCACTGATGAGGTTGCACTGATGGGCACTGATAAGGCTTGACTGATGGGCACTGATGCTGCTGCACTGATAAGGCTGCAGTGATGGGCACTGATTGACAATGATGAGGCGGCACTGATGGGCACAGATAAAATGCAGTAATGGGCACTGATGAGGCTGCACTGATGGGCACTGATGATGCTGCACTGATGGGCACTGATAAGGCAGCCCTGATGGTCACTGATAACGCTGCACTGATGGACACTGATTGACACTGATGAGGCGGCACTGATTAAGTACACTGATGGGCACAGACGAGGCTGCACTGATGGCCACTATTGAGGCTGTACTGATAAGGCAGTACTGATGGGCACTGATAGGTGGCACTGATGGACATTCATATGCTGCAATGATGGACACTGATATGCTGCACTGATGGGCACTGAAGGGGCTGCACTGATAATCAGTGTAAATGTCCCCTGTAACTGGTAAGCCGGCTATCGGCTTTCCTGTGCTCAGACACTGACAGCGCTGATGAAAGGAAATGCCCATAACCAGCATTCATTTACACAAGATCAGCGGTGATTGGACCAGATGATCACATGGTAAAGAGCCTATATCCTCTGCTCTTTACCCTGATCAATGATGCTCTGTGTCTGAGGGACACAGCTCCACACCGATCACATCGCTGCACGCCCCTGGGGGGCGCTCACGAGCGGCGGGAGGTGAAGGACGTCAAATGACGTCCACTCGGGATGGTAAAGCATCTGCCCGGCCACCAATCTGCTATAGGCTGGGCGAAAAGGTGTTAAAGCCTGAAGGACAGCAAACTGGCCCTTTGTTTAAAGAGTTTGGAGACCCCCCCTGCTTTAGACCATGGAAAGAAACCAAAGCCCCTGAAGGGGAAACACCGATACACAGGTTAAGCATTTAACCATCACGCTTATAAGCAGCATCCCTGGTGGGAATCAGACCAGGCACAAGACACCGACGTCAAGTGCCGTTCAGGCTGTACACAGTCAGGGAAGATCTGTCAGGCTGAACGTGATTTAAATAGACTAATATGATAGCAATTGCTGCTAGTTATTACGGATCTTCCCTTTAAATGTCATTCTCCCCCTTTATTTTCTGATTCCCTCGGAGAGTCAGACCACAGATCTATTATCTGGAGTTTCGGATTCAGACATCAAATGCGATGTGAATTGTGGATCCTTCCTGCGACATGAAAGGGCCATGATGGCTTGAGAGACATTGCGGGGCACGCAGTCAATGTAATGTGTCATGACATGGGCAATTACGTCGGGGCAATGTTTAAACAGCATGTCACAAGCTGTGTATCAGCACTGCCATCAGCGTCCTTCATCAGGCAAATGAAAACGGGGCCCGTATCAGCTGCGTCGTAATGATGAACTTACATAAAGCATGTCCTCTCGCCTGAATTATCCGATCGGACAAAACCCTGTAATCATCTCACTCCTTTTTTTTTTTTTCTTTTTCTTTTTTTTTTTATATCCCCCCCCCCCCCCTCCTTCCAGTTTTGCTATTCGCCGGCGAGGTTCATTGCGACTGGCAGTTTTACAAAATACGGGTTTGTGTCGGTTTTACATATTTGGTTGACAGTAAACACCACTTGCTGCCTGCGACATCAAACCTCCCTCGTAACGTTATCCGGTCGGCGAGCTAATGCTTGAACACAGGTTGGCTGATTTCGTCAAGCGGACTGTGCAAAGAAAAAAAGATATCACCAAAAAAAAATAATAGTTTTTTGGGGTTTTACTGGTTATCAAATGCTATCGGTTCCTAAACTATGACTACGGGATTACTTTTATTTGGTATTTTTTTTTTTTTTATGTAACTGCTTCACATTTTATACAATGTATCCTTATATTGTTATTTCCTTGTCCCCCCCCCCCCCCACACACTTACCTACCTATACAATGTATCCTTATATTGTTATTTCCTTACCTACCAGGACAATTCTGACATTTCTCTCTTACATGTAAAAATCATAATTTTTTTGCTAGAAAATTACATAGAACCAGGGGCGGACTGACCATTGAGCCACTCGGGCATTGCCCGAGGTCCCTGGGCCACTAGGGGTCCCCATCAGGGTTGCCAGCCTCAGTAAAACCAGGGACAGTATGTATAAATCTGTGTTTTTTTTTTACATCTGTCTGTGTATACTGTGTGATTGTATACTGTGTATGTGTATACTGTGTGATTGTATACTGTGTGTGTATACTGTGTGGCCCCATATTCTCTGATTGCCTGGGGGCCCCATAATCTCCTATTGCCCGGGGCCCCATGAGTTATCAGTCCGCCCTGCACAGAACCCGTCAAAACAATATATATGTTTTTTTTTTTTTTTTTTTTTTTAGCAGAGACCCTAGAGAATAAAATGGCAGTTGCTGCAACTGTTTATCTCGCACGGTATTTGCGCAGCAAATTTTCATACGTGTTTTTTTTTGGGGGGGGGGGGGGGAAAGTTTCATGCATTAAAGAAAAACCAAAACAGTAAAGTTAGACCCAATTTTGTTGCATAATGTGAAAGATTATGTTATGCCGAGTAAATAGATATCTAACATGTCACACTTCAAAATTGCACATGCTCGTGGAATGGCGCCAAGCTTTGGTACTTAAAAATCCCCATGGGCGATGCTTAATTTTTTTTTTTTACAGGTTACATGTTTTGAGTTACAGAGGAGGTCCAGTGCTGGAATTATTGCTCTCACTCTAACGTTCGCGGCGATACCTCACATGTGTGGTTTGAACGTCGTTTACATATGTGGGCGTGACTTACGTATGTGTT
Organism: Aquarana catesbeiana; assembly: GCF_042186555.1. Lineage (NCBI taxonomy): Eukaryota > Metazoa > Chordata > Amphibia > Anura > Ranidae > Aquarana > Aquarana catesbeiana. The sequence continues at coordinate 270,404,104 of NC_133334.1, read as the reverse complement.
CACTTCTGTGGGTGAACACGCGGGGACAGGGGTGCTTTACTTTTTTTTTTTTATTATTGGTAATTTTACTTTTATTTTTCTAGTTTGATGCTTTCTTTTTTACATTTTTTTTATCACTTTTATTCTTATTACAAGGAATGTAAACATTCCTTTTAATAGGAATAGTGTGTTACTAGGTATTTGTGACTTTCTAGAAGTCACATGGGGGAAGAAACTATTCATCTTCTACACCACACTATATGCTAGGAAAGCAATCTTACTGCAGTGGAATCAGTCCCGACCGCCCACCAAACAACTCTGGCAATCTCTGGTAAATAAGGCGCTACCATTATATAAAATGACATATATGGGAAGAAATTGTCCAAAAAAATTTGAGAAAATTTGGGCAGCATGGATGAAGGCAAAACACTTGTCTATTGAATGAAATGTTGGGTTCGGGCCCATTGGGATTGGCGTTGACCTACCCCCAGGACTCTTCAATCTATATATGTGTAGGCTAGAATGTTCTAAGTTGAAAGGTGGGATCCCTTACACTTACACCATATATTGATATCCTTAATGAGTGTATTAATATCTTCTTCTGAAATGGATAACTACTGTGATAATTGAATCTTACTCATACCAAGTCATGTAACTGTTCTATGCATGTCATCTGTACTCAATCTAACATGAAGTGAATTGTTTCTGTTGTGAAAATTTAAATAAACTTCTATGTTAAAAAAAAAAGGAATAGTGTGTGACAGGTCCTCTTTACAGTGAGATATGGGGTCAATAAGTCCCCACATCTCACCTCTAGGCTGGGAAGCCTGAAATTAAAAAAAAAAAAAACTCAGCTTCCCAGCCGAGGTGGCGCCATTTTTTTAAATGCAGAGGCCGGGCGTGACGTCATAACATCGCGCTCAGCCTCCGAGCGATCATAAAGACTCCGGGGACCATCTGGCCCACCAGAAATCTCTATGGTCAACATCCGCCGCTGGTCGGTTCCTTCTCGGTTCGCCAATGGCAGGGGCGAGCCAGGAGAAGCACCAGGGGGCGGGAAGGGACGCCCCCCCCCCCCCCGCCACCTATATGAACGATCAAGCCGCAATGATTGTTCTTATGGTGCAATGAATCGCCGTCTCTAAAAGAAGATATCTGAATGATGCCTGTAACTGCAGGCATCATTCAGATATCGCTGCTCAAAGTCGACAACGTCTTATGACGTTGGTTGGCTGGGAAGCAGTGAAACCACTTTAAGACCAGGCCTTTTCTGAAACTTTTTGTTTACAAGTTTAAATCAGTATTTTTTGCTAGAAATTTACTTAGAACCCCCAAACACTATACTTTTTTTTGTTTTAGCACCTCCCGTCCAACACTCCTGAAGTTGGAGACAAAGAGTGTGAGGGCATAAAGTTGCACGAGTGTCGGAGTTTTCAGACCGAGCCTATGTTGCAGCCAGATGAGTAGAATTGGGAACTTAAGATCACCGGGCAGGAACCAGGTATGTAATCAATGTGTTACCGGATCAGGAAGCAAGGACAAAGTCAACTAACAACCGGGCAGACAGGCTACAAGGCAGAGGGCCAGAGGGCAAGATGGGTTATACACGGTGAGACAGAATCAGCAGGTCAGATCTGTTGAAGACCACTCAGGATCTTACTTCTGCTTGAGTTTATATAGGCCACTGGGTGCCAAAATCAGTGTTGAGCGTGCATGCTAATGTTTGTGAGCATGCACGCTAATTTTTGTGGTACTGGATGATATGATATCAGTGTACACGTGCAGGATTTACATCATCAGAGGTCCTCCAATAAACAAAGAAGGAAGATGCCGGGCATGGAAGAAGATAAGGAGAAGATAGTAGCGTCAAGGGGGAGAATGGACCATGGAGTAACACACACTAGGGGCTTAGCTTGCTGTAATGTGCAAGTAGAGAAAGAAGTGAAAATGAGGTGCTAGGCCCAAACATTCAGACTGTGGGAAAGATCATTCTTTAAGATCAGCCGAGTTTGGCAACTCTCCAACAAAACGGAGAGCCCCTGGACAAACCAGGGCCACCGAGGTTGATCAATCCATGTGACGTTGAACCAATGAGAGCACCAAACAATCATCTTGGGAATTCATAAACTTTTATTAACTTTAATAACTTTTAATAACTCAGGAAACAAACTAAAGGCACCCAATGTGTTTCAGGTGCCAGAAACATCCTTCATTAGGCTTTAAAATGGTGGACTGGAATGCCTGGTGGGCTCAAAAACGCTCCTGGGTAGTCTGTATTTATACGGAGAAGAATCTGCCAGCGGCAAAATTTTGCCTTTCCACAGAGACACCGAAGATGTGAAAAATCGCCCCAGAATAGACTCTTGAAAAGCCGCCCCAGAAAACTGTAGGATGTTACAGCCCAAAAGGAGGGAAAGTCAATAATAATGGCTATGGTTCTGGAATATCAAGGATTTGGGGGGAGTTAAGGAATACTGGTTATAAAAGTTTATAACACTTCTAGAGTTTCAGTCCAAATTGTTGTTTGACAAAGAGTAACAAGATAAGCTATTGCGTTTTGGGGGAAATGCCCCCCAACACTGGCAGCTTGCCAGTTGAGGAGCACCCCCTAAGGAAGTTTAGCAAGGTAACAGTTCTGACAGGTCAGATCAAGCCTAAATCACAGGTATTCTAGTTGCAACTTACTGTTAGTCTAGTGATATCTACTGATTTAGCCCCGATGAAGGGCTTTTCTTGTCACTCTGTCAAAAAAAAATTTGGACTGAAACTCTAGAAGTATTATGAACTTTTATACTGGGCTCTCCTCAACACTCAACCCAGATCTTCTATATCTACTGTAAGTACTCAGCAAGGCAGCAGCCCAGGACCGGAACAAGGTATGTTTCTACTAGACATGTGCATTCGTTTTCGTCCGAATGCATTTTCGTTTCATTCAGGAATTTCAGGTATCTACGTTATCGTTTTAACAAACGATAACGAAAGTGCAGAATCCGAAAAACGAAAGATCCGACATAAACAAATGCTTTATTTTCGTTTTCGTTGCTACAACAGTTCGATGTAGATAGGAGATTTGACATGATGATGACAATAACAATCTGTGTCCATCAAACCTGTGGTCGAATGTGCCTAACCTTAACTCTATTAGTCCAAGATTATTCTACATAGAGAGAAAAGATTCGACATAGAGAGAAAAGATTTGACGTAGGGGAGAAAAGATTCGACATAGGGAAGAAAAGATTCGACGTAGGGGAGAAAAGATAGATAAAAATAATGATGATGATGAATGTTATTGGCTGACTGTAACCAAAGAGGAGGAGCAGTAAAATAGCTAGAACTAAGTACACACGTACTTTGGCTTATGGTGTCTGTTGAAAGTTCTAAGAAGATTCGACGGAGCAGGTAAACTATACAGCGTCTTACAGTTTAGCTGCTCCGTCGAATCTTCTTTGAACATTCGACAGACACCATAAGCCTTCAAGGACAGATTCGACCTTAATTTGGATTTTCGGAAGAATGCAATTTTTAACAAAAAACAAAATAAGTAAAAAAGAAATTCGGGAGTAACTAAATAAATTTATTTTTCGGACGAAAACAAATTCCGAAACGAAATATTTCAGTGTGCACATGTCTAGTTTCTACACAGTACAGCCGCTGTTTGCTAGCCCCATTGGAGGAGGACTCACTCTAGGTTAAACCTAAAAGCACCAATTTCTTACTTCCAATAGTCCATTGCTACCAGCCAGGCACATGCACCAGCATGGTTTTGGAATGGGATGCCCGATATGCTTCAATGGGTGTGATAGTCAGGTGTGCACAAACCTACGATGTAGAACAAAAGGTGCCATTTTTTGCTCAGATTGGTGGTTCTGCCTCTATAGGATGGAGTTCTATTTGGACTACTTTGCACCAGGTCCTGCCTAAATCACAGGTATCCTGGTCGAAACTTATTGTTAGTCCAATAATGTCCACTATTTCAGCCCTGATAAAGGGGGAGGCATTTCTCCCCGAAACGTATTGGCTTCTTTTTTTACTCTGCCAAATAAAAATTTGGACTGAAACTCTTGAAGTTTTATAATTTTTTTATACTTGGCGCTCCTCAGCAATCAACCCGGATATTTGATATCTACTGTAAGCCCTGTTTAACAATCCCCTTGGAGTAGGACTCATTCTGGGTCAAACTCAAAAGCACCAATATCTTACTTCTATTAGTCCAGCGCTACCAAACACACACCAGCATGGTTCTGGAATGGGATGTCCAATACGCTGCGTGGAGGGCTCAAGATCACCAGCAAACGTCTTAAAAAGTACACAGTTCTTTATTAGTTCCTCCAAATAGAAACAACAAAAACAGCTTTATTCAGCAAAAGGTCAAAATAAACACTTCACCAATATAGCATACAGGACCCACACAACTGACCCCCGCCGATCTCTTGGTTCCACACTTGGGTAATGTTCCTTCGGGTTTTAGCATACCAAACAGGCCGCAGGGGTTCAATCACAAGCGTCTCGGCTCCCAGAGCATTCTCCTTGCTCACAGCTCGTTAACACCTCCACACTGCTTCACTGACACAGGTGCTGATTTCACCCTGCTACCTTTCAAGCCTCCCCTGCCTGGGGCTTAACCCAGAGTCCTGGTAGTCAGGGGTTTGGAGGTCCTTCCTACCCAAAACTCTTTAAACCTCCCAAATTACAGGCCCTTAATACAGATTTATCAATCCAGAGAGTACTGGAAATCAGTCCTCTCTCTAGACAAACTTCTTAGAACACCTCACCCTACATGGGTGAGAACCCCTGAGCACCAGGTAATGTCACCCAAAACTGTCCCCCTTAAACAGACCACAACTAAAGACTGGGGTAATATATCCGCTGTCCAGGACAGATTCCCGTTGTCTTGCACAGCTTCTATAGGTGTGATCAGTGGTGGGACAAGAGCCCAGGATGAACATGCCTACTACACCCTCCCCCCCCCCCCAAGATGTATGAGCATTATGTGTCAGCAAAAATCCCCCCATGAAAAAAACTGAGCACTAATCTGCATGTTTATCCTCTAAGCATAAATCCACCCCTAAGTACAAATCTCAGTACGATTCTTTGCCCCCCCATCCCCCAAATCCCGCCCCCCCCCCCCCCAAGAAAAAATTTCCGCCTCCTAGCACAAATTCTGTACCCTCCTAGTACACATCCCCCCCCCACTTCAAATTTCCCCATCCAAGCACAAATCCCCCCCCCCCAATCCCACCTTCTTGCACAAATCTTCTTTCTCCCCTCCCAACACAAATCCCCCTAAATCACCACTCTTAGCACTCCCACCTCCCCTAATTTCACCTCCTAGAACAATGCTTCCCCCCTACTGCCCCCCAAATTTTCCCTTTCCAACACAAATCCACTCCCCCCAATTTCCTTGTGGTGCCCCCCCCACCTCACATGATACCACAGTGCCCAAGGCAACCGCCCCTCCTGCTCACCCCTTGTCCTGGCCCTGTGTGGGATGGGTCAGGTGTAGATAAACCTACGATGTACAATGAAGCTCGCCATTCTTTGCTCAGATTGGTGGTTCAGCCTCTGCAGAATGGAGTTCTGTTTGGACTATTATTGCACCAGTTCTTTAATTGACGCCAGCTCGCTCGGGGATCCTTTAATTACACCCATCTCCAATTATGAAAGCGTAATCCCCGGCACAACCTTTTTTTTAAACAAGCGCTCTCGATAAAATGCTAGAATTAAAAAAAAGACTAAAATTAGAACAATAGCCAGGAGAAGTCCATAAGAAGACAATGGCTCTAATATCATTTTAGCACCTATTTAAAAATTTAGCCGACCCAGAAGACCAGCGGGTGTGAAATTAAAGAAAAGCTCCGCCGTTTTAAAGAAATCACTCTTCCTCACTTGTATAATAGCGCGGTCTTGGCAGATCGTCTGTTTTTCCTGGCTTTAAAACTAGCTTGACAGGCAGGGTTTTATAACAGCCCTCCGCTGAAAATAAGGATATCATTTTCACTTATTAAAACTGAAGTTTAAGGAAGGAATTAAAACGATCACTTCACTCTTTGCGTAACCTCAAGTATGTAACAATTACTTCTTTTTCTTTTATTAATCCAAAAAAAGAAAAGAAAATAGGGAAACGGCATGGAGAAGTTTCTCAACATTCCAATGAGAACTATTTAAAGTCTGTTTTTACTCCGGTATACATGACCCACATTCTATAAATTAAAGCAGAACTCCAACCATCCCTTTAGTCCCGCTTGGTTGCAGATAGCTGTCCTAACCCCGGTATTTTCTGAAACAGCAGGCCATCCTCTCTAAGATAAAAGTGCTCTCCGCGAGATCACTTTTATCAGTGGCGGGCCCACCCCCTCCCGCCGCGTTCCGGCCGTCTCCACCGGAGCCATCGGTAGCGGCGGAGACTATCTGATGCTCTCCCCTCAGAGGCTGAGGGAGGGGACGATGACCCCTACTCAATGACGTTGGATGACGGAGGCAACGTCAAACGTCACTTTTGCCCAACGGCCTTAGAGCGGAATTTTTTTGTAAATGTGAGATCTGGGGTCTTTTTGACCTCAGATCTCACATTAAAGAGGTCCTGTCATGCTCTTTTTCTATTACAAGGGATGTTTACATTCCTTTTAATAGCAATAAAAGTGCGCTTTAATGCTAACTCATTTTAGCGGTATTTCACTATGATTTTTTCTCTATTTCCCCATCTATGGAGTGTGGCGTATCCTTTCTCTTATAAAGTACCCTCTTGGAAGAGTTTTTTGAGGAACTGTCCTAGACAGAACCGTTTTTAAGGCAGGGCAAAAGGGGCAGAGGCAGCCATCCTTGTGGGGCCCAAAGCAGCTGCCTCATACTTGCCAACTATCCCAGTTTAAATTCCCTTGTCCCTTGAAGTTTTAGTCCAGTGCTGTGTCCTGATATCTCAGTGTGAAGTTCTGTTGCTGCTGCTCAGCTCTGCCCTATTGCCATGTACAGATGACTGACCTGCAGACCTTGTGTTTACATGGAAATAACCTGCATTGATATGTAAATAGCAGTGGCATTAATTTGTAAAAAGTCAGGGACCGCTGCATTAAAATGTAAATAGAGGCGGCATTCATATGTATATCATGTCCCCCTGAGGTCATATCCACCATCACTTCTGCTGAATGCTGCCCACTGGGGAAGTAAAGGAGCATGCTTGAAAGTCCTACCTACAACTGTGGTCATTCAGCCTAACATCAGCCTGTTCTGCAAAGGTAAGCAAATTGGAGGTGGAACCCTTCTTCAAAAAAAACATGGTGCCACAGCAACCTGAATTTTGGTGCTGTAACCTTTAGCAATCAATTAGTGAGCAGTAATGCTGTGCACTAACCTCTTGCAACCAATCATTGAGCTGTAAGGATATGCAGTAACCTCTTGGAACCAATCAGTGAGCAGTAATAATGTGCAGTAACCTCTGGCAACCAATTAGTGAGCAGTATTGATGTACAGTATTCTCTAGCAACCAATCAACAAGCAGAAGTCACGTGCTGTAACCCTTTCGAAAATAAACAGTGAGCCATAAGGTGTGCTGTAACCTCTAGCAGCCATTCAGTGAGCAGTAACGTGATTGGCCCTTTATCCTGTTCTGTGATTAGCCGAGTCCAAAGGACTCGACGATTACAGGGCGTGCCGCCTGCGCACCGCAGGGGGCACGCGAGCAGCGCTATCAAGGGAGGACGTCTATTAATGGCCTCCTGGCAGTGGAAGCCCATGCTGTAGCTGTCTTTAAACTAAATAATAAATAGCAGAAATAAAAAAGGGAAAAAAAAGTCCACACTTGTGAATCTTCTCCGGTCCCTGGAAGACTTAATTTCTGACAAAACGCGTAGGGGGAGCTATGTACAGTTTTATAGACCCCAGATCCCTCCATAAAGAGTACCTTTCACATGCCTATTGTTGTGAAAAGGATGTTTACATTCCTTGTGACAGCAATAAAAGTGATAAAAAAAAGTAAAGCAACAGTGTAAAAATAAGAAAAAGAAATGTAATTAACAATTACAAAAAAAAGTGCCCCCATCCCTCCATGCTTGAGCGCAAAGGCGAACGTGTTAGTCAGTCCCGTATGCACGCAAACAGCGATTGTTCCACACATGTGAGGGATCACCCAGAACGTCAGCTTATGGGCAGTAAGTCTATCACCAGACCTCCTCCTTTCATCTAAAGTGGTAACTTGTAAAGGCTTTTAAAGCATCCCCTGTGAATAAAAAATTGCATGTTTTTTGTCGCTGTTGCACGAGCGTGTACAATTTTAAAGTGTGAAATGTTTGGTATCTATTTACTCGGCGTAACATCATCTTTTATATTTTACAAAAAATTGGGGTATTTATTATGGGTTTTTTTGCATTAAAATTAAAAAAAAACATTTTTTTTTCCAAAAAAATTGTGTTTGAAAATCCACTGCATGTGTGACATAAAAAACTGCAAATCCCACCAATTTATTCTATAGGGACTCTGCATTTAAAAATATATAATGTTTGGGGGTTCTATGTAATTTTTTAGCAAAAAAAAAAAAAAATGATTGTTACATGTAAACAAATAGTTCCAGAAAAAGCCTGGTCTGGAAGTGGTTAATTACCCTTTAAATTACACAATTGCATGGCTGCAAGTCGCCTGCGTAGCTTGGCAATGCATCACCCGTCCCTTGTAGTTTTGATTAAAACTGCACCTTATCCGTTCTTCATTTATGCTTTTGTGTAACAGTAACTGTGAACTGTGATTTGTTCAATGTTTCACTCGGGGAACGCTACTCAATATTTTGCTGACCAAAGCGTTGACCCTAATGGCGGGAGCTGTAGAGTCGCAGCAGATGTAGCAATGTGCTGTCACAATTAGGGGGGCTGTACACAAGCTGCGCCAGTCCCAGCTGTCCTCATACAAGGGCCTCGAGATTACGGGGCCAACGAAGACTGTGCACTAATAGGATCTCAGATCAATTGCGGAGTTTATGCTAGAGACTGCAAAACAAACCAGGACCAGCAATTCATTGTAGACTGATGGCTCTGATTTTGATCTTGGATTGGTTACTGGAGGAGGCTTCCTTAAGCCCCCAAGTTCCCAGCTCACGTGGGTTAAAAATCGAAAATTGAGACAAGGGTGGAAGAAAGATGTCTTCCCCAGAGGGACAACGTTTAAAGAACTCCAATCGGGATGAAACTGCTTATAAACTACCATCATATGAGACTATGAGCAGTGGAAGCTTCCTGCATTTGTGAAGCCTAAATGAAGTTATAAAAATAATAATTGTAGACTGATGGCTCTGATTTTGATCTTGGATTGGTTACTGGAGGAGGCTTCCTTAAGCCCCCAAGTTCCCAGCTCACGTGGGTTAAAAATCGAAAATTGAGACAAGGGTGGAAGAAAGATGTCTTCCCCAGAGGGACAACGCTCAAAGAACTCCAATCGGGATGAAACTGCTTATAAACTACCATCATATGAGACTATGAGGAGTGGAAGTTTCCTGCATTTGTGAAGCCCAAATGAAGTTATAAAAATAAATAAGTAGTAGTAGTCACATTCAGCTGGACCACAATAGAGGGTTAGTGTTTCTCAAACCATGGCCGCTAGACTGCCACTGGTCATGGCTACCTAAGGTGATGCCTTTTGTGGGGTATGAAGTGGAAGTAAACATGGGCTGTCCTACTGTATGTGCGAGAAATGCAAGACAGACATTGCTTTCATAGCTTCCGTTTTCGTAGTCTTACCCACACCTTTCTATTGTGTAGGGTGGCCAAATATGACTGCTAAGTCCAATAGGCATCAGAGGTAGCCTATTGGGATCTTTGTAGACACATTCAACTGGTTTGCCCTGAATTAATTATCAACCTTAAAGTGGTTGTAAACTCTGTTACACTACTTATACCTACAGGTAAACCTTGTCACCAGCACATGCGCTCTGAAGGTCCGGCATACAGTGTGGGACCTTCAGAGCCTGTGCCATAAACGGAGGCTCTGGAGGCCGCGAACCTGGAAGGAAGACCAGGGGAACATGGAAGCCCTCTCAGCGGTGATAGTGCAATGCTGGAAGACCTCATTTTAATATAAGCTTATTATAATGTGCTAGTATGGGATGCATACTAGCACATTATGATATCGCCTTGCAGGGAATTTTTTTTTTCTCCAACTGCAGTTTACTGCAGGTTTAGATTTCTAATGATCAGCGTATAAGCCTGACAGATTTGTTGAAGCCTTTTATGTACTCTAGTATCCTAGGATCCCCTTTATGTCCGCCCCTTTGAAAGAGAGTGAGGACCTGATCCTTTGGATGGCCAGTAGGATATTCTGTTGAACTATATATACACCTCCTCTCTCCTGATGAGGCAGAACTGTGATCTAGGAAATATATGTAACACTCTACTAGTTCAGAGTAGGCTGCGAGGTAAATTTAGTTAGCTCCTCTGAAACAGTGGAGCAGGGGTCGATTACTTTGGGCTGTTCAGTGTCTCACTGTTCTGCTACCGCTGTTCTGCTACTTCCCCCTGTCTTCTAGAGACTTCTGGAAGTGTAGTGGAACGGGCAGTCTGAATATTTATGGATCTGCAGCTAATCCCTGGGAAGCTGTGCCCAGAAGATGGAGGAAAAGCCCATAAATATTCTGAGGATTGTCAGCAGAGTGCAGAGCTCCAGGGTCTAGCCTTCTGGAGGAGACCACTGTTCAGGGGGCTCTGCCCTCTGGGGCAGAGAGAGAGAGAGAGACAGAGGGGAAGTCAGAGGAGCTTTTTTGAAGACATCGAGGTCCCAGCTAGGCTTAGCTGGGGGCCTACCGAAGAGAGCCTTGGTTTAGAGACTGAGCAGAGCCAGAGGTGAGTTATTGTAGGAAGCCCAACCATTCTGGTGACTGAGTGAGTACTTGATCCTGCTATACATAAGAGAAGTGACTGTGGGGTGGTTTATCTCACAAGCAAGTGCAGAGCAGCCAGGAGTTGTGCAAGAGAGCCAAGAGTTGTGCAAGAGCGCCAGGAGCTGTAGAAGACAACCAAGAAAATGCAGTGCAGCCTGAGGTTGTGCAATACAACCTGCACTTTTGTACAGAGCAGCCAGAGGCCTAGCAGTTCTCAAATAGTCCATTCCTATCCAAGTTCCTGTTCCCGATAAAACTCCCCAAAAAAAGCCCTAGACTGATTTTCGAGCCAAAGGGAGAATTCTAAAAATGCTGTGTGCCGGGCTGTGCATGCTGTGAGTGGGGGAAATAGGCTTTACATATATTGAAAATTATCTGCATCCCACCGCAGGAATCAGTCCTGAATGAACAAAAATAACCTTTGTTTTATATGATTGTAAAGATATCTGAGTTGGCAGAGCAATGAGTGTTTGTGGTTATATATAGGGGAATCAAAGTGATATATATTGGTACATACAATTGCCTGGACCTGTGCTCTTTTATGTGATTTTTGAGACTTACGGCAATAAAAGATTATTTTATTATGACATAGTTTATTATATTTATTACCAACTTAGTCCCTTAAAAGTCCCGTATATAAATTAGCATTTTTATGATAACCCCTTTGACTAACAAAAACAATGAAATGCCTAACTATACAGAACAAATCCAGTTAACCTATACTATGACCTGGATAAATAAGAACCTTCACAGACTTATGCCTATGCCCATTTTTTACCCTGAAAAAGGTAGACATAACCAGTGGTGGTCCATGGGCTTGGGTTTGAGAAACACACCCTTATTGTGAGGTTACTGAGATGATCACGCCACAACCATTACTACAAGAGGAAAAATACGAGAGGCCCAAAACAACATAAAACCATCTTTTTAGACCAGTTGGACACAAGGAACCTTAGTGATTTGTTTCTCGAAAACGTTGTTTTCATTAGACAAAGCTATGAGAGTTGTACTGGCCCAGACAATATTGATAGCCATGGTAGTTTCCATTAATATTTTAACATAGATTTACAAGTGGATGTAGACATAGGTCTGTGAAGGTTCTCACTTATGCATGTAGGTCATGGTATAGGTCAACTGGGCTTATTCTGTAATGTTAAAGCTTACCCAAGCTACTTCTTCAGATCCAAGGATTAAGAGGGCCCTACTCAGAAGAGCTTACAATCTAATAGGGTGGGGCAGGTGGTACAAATGGTTGTAACTGTGGGGAATGAGCTGATGGAAGTGGTAAAAGATTAGTTGGAGACGTGATAGGCTTCCCTGAAGAGATGAGTTTTCAGGGATCGCCTGAAGGTAGCAAGAGTAGGGGATAGCCTGACAGGTTGAGGTAGCGAGTTCCAGAGGATGGGAGCGGCTCTGGAGAAATCCTGGAGGTGAGCATGGGAAGAGGAGAAGAGAGAGCTTGAGAGTAGGAGGTCTTGAGAAGAGCGGAGAGGACAATTTGGGTGATATTTGGAGACAAGATTGGCAATGTAGCTTAGGGCAGAGTTGTGAATGGCTTTGTATGTTGTGGTTAGTATTTTGAATTTAATTGGCTGGGTGATTGGGAGCCAGTGTAGGGATTGGAGGAGAGGGTTGGCAGACACTGAGCGGTTGGTAAGGTGGATAAGTCTGGCAGCAGCATTCATGATAGACTGAAGAGGGGATAGCCTATGGAGAGGCAGGCCAATGAGAAGGGAGTTGCAATAGTTAAGGTGTGAGATAACAAGGGAGTGAATGAGGAGTTTGGTGGTTTCATTTGTTAAAAAGGGGCACATTTTTGAGATGTTTTGGAGGTGAATTCTACAAACTTTTGACAACGATTGGACTTGAGGCTGAAATGACAAGTCAGAGTCTAGGATTACACCGAGTACCCTGGCGTGAGGGGAGGGACTGATGGTCGCACTGTTGATTTTGATGGAAAAGTCATGGAGGGGGGCACGGGCGGGGGGGGGGGATATTAATAGCTCCGTTTTAGAGATATTTAGTTTAAGGAAGTGGTGCAACATCCATGCTGATATGTCAGTTAGTAAGTTAGTAATGTGAGAGGAGACTGAAGGAGTGAGGGGAGGAGTAAACAGATAGATGTGGGTGTCATCGGCATATAACTGGTATTGGAAGCTTTGGGCGGTTATCAAGTGAGCAAGGGAGGAGGTGTAGATAGAGAAAAGAAGGGGTCCAAGAACAGAGCCTTGGGGGACCCCCACTGAAAGGGGCAATGGAGAGGAGGAGACAGAGTTGTAGGTAACACTTAAGGAGCGCTGTGATAGGTAGGCATAGATTTACAAGTGGATGTAGACATAGGTTTGTGAAGGTTCTCACTTATCCAGGTCATGGTATAGGTCAACTGGACTTGTTCTGTAACGTTAAAGCTTATCCAAGCTACTTCTTCATATCCAATGAGTGTCAGGAAGATACCCCAGCATTTATAAGTGTGATACTGGAGTATCTTCTTGACACTCATTGGAACTGAAGTGAAGATGTTGCTTGGATAAGCTATAAAATGTCTTTAAAACTTCAGAACAAGTCCAGTTGACCTATATTAAGACCTGAATAAATGAGAACCTTCACATACTTATATCTATGTCCACTTTTTACCCTGGAAAAAGGTAACCATGACCACTGGTGGTCCATGAGCTACGGTTTGAGGAACACACCTTTATTGTGAGGTTACTGAGATTAGCATGCCACAACTATTACTACGAGAGGAAAATATCTTGGCCCGTAGCAACATAAAACCATCTTTCTTAGGCCGGTTGGATACAAGGAACCTTGGTGATTCTTAGCTAAGCTATGAAATGTCTTTAAAGCGGAGTTCCACCCAAAAGTGTAACTTCCTCTTTAAGCACTACCCACCCCCTTACATGCCACATTTGGCATGTAATTTTTTTTTGGGGGGGGGGATGGGGGAGCGTGTACCTAGAATTGACAGGTAGACAGCTCCCACTTCTGCTCTCGCCGCCTAGGTGACTACTTCTCTCCCCCTCGCTCCCTGCAATTATCTGGGACACGTCACAGGTCCCAGAAGATTGCCCGGCCAAGCTGCAAGCTGTTACAGCCAGGTGCCCACACTTGCAATGCCAGCACCACGGAGAGGAGAGGGAGAGGAGAGAGGCTTGGGGCGACCACATCGGTGGACCGCGGGACAGGTGAGCGTCTGTTTATTAAAAGTCAGCAGCTACACTTTTTGTAGCTGCTGACTTTTGATAAACTTAAAGACAACTGGAACTCCGCTTTAAAATTACTGAGCAAGTCCAGTTGACCTATGCTATGACCTGGATAAATGAGAACCTTCACAGACGTATGTCTATGTCCACTTTTTACTCTGAAAAGGGTAGTCATGACAAAGGTAGCATGACTAGTGGTGGTCCATGGGCTACAGTTTAAGGAACATACCTTTATTGTGAGGTTACTGGGATGATCACTCCACAACCATTACTATGGGAGGAAAAAATCTTGGCCTGTAGCAACATAAAGCCATCTTTTTAGACCGGCTGGACACAAGGAACCTTGGTGATTCTTAGATAAGCTATGAAATGTCTTTAACATTACTGAACAAGTCCAGTTGACCTATGCTATGACCTGGATAAATGAGAACCTTCACAGATGTATGTCTATGTCCACTTTTTACCCTGAAAAGGGTAGCCATGCCAAAGGTAGCATGACCAGTGGTGGTCCATGGGCTACAGTTTAAGGAACACACTTTTATTGTGAGGTTACTGGGATGATCACACCTCAACCATTACTATGAGAGGAAAAAATCTTGGCCTGTAGCAACATAAAACCATCTTTTTAGACCGATTGGACAAAAGGAACCTTGGTGATTCTTAGATAAGCTATGAAATGTCTTTAACATTACTGAACAAGTCCAGTTGACCTATGCTATGACCTGAATAAATGAGAACCTTCACAGACTTGTATCTATGTCCACTTTTTACCCTGAAAAAGGTAGCCAATGCCAAAGGTAGCCATGACCAGTGGTGGTCCATGGGCTACAGTTTAAGGAACACACCTTAATTGTGAGGTTACTGAGATGATCACGCCACAACCATTACTACGAGAGGAAAATATCTTGGCCCGTAGCAACATAAAACCGTCTTTTTTTTTAGGCTGGTTGGATACAAGGAACCTTGGTGATTCATGTCTCTCAAACTTTGTTTTCATTAGACAAAGCTACGAGCGTTGTACTGGCCCAGACAATATTGATAGCCACGGTAGCTGCCATTAATAAGTTAAACATCCATCAATACCTGTAACATAAATTCAGAAAGTAATTACAACAAATCTAGGTCACTTAAGCCTGGGAGATCTTGAGCAGGCAACCTTGAGCAAAGACAGGACAGACGCATGACAGCTGGACAATAAATAGCGAGATCTTTAGTTTGATGTATTGAAAGCTTTAAAAGAGCACATGGCACTGCTGCTCCTCGCCATCTGACAAGATACACGTTATTTCAGAAAAGTCATTTATAGGAGTTAAATGGAAGAGACGGACGGACATAGAGCGGCTCGCGACATATAAGAGACGCATAAGTAAACAATTGCAAAAAAAAAAAAGTTGCGGTGGTGTAAAAATATCCTTGCGTTCCTTATACAGTAAATAGGATTTAAAAAAAAATAATAATAATAATACCCAGCAAGCCCATTTTATGTGCCATTCCTATAATTTACTGCACACCAGCTGAAATATAAAATCCAGGTAACATCGGGAATGTCTGCAGTACATTTCAAACACTTTACAGATGAAATACATGCAAAGGAGCTCTTTTAACTGCCAAAGTATTTGTATTTCTGTCAAACCAGTCCTGAGATTTACACAGCTCTGCCACATAGCACAGTCCTGTCTGCCCAGGGCAGGAGACCTGATTTTTTTACTGCTGCAGTTAAAGTGGTAGCAAAGGCCCTCTCTTCAATTGTACCTACAGGTAAGCTTACAATCAGGCTTACCTGTAGGTATAATAATAAGATATTCACATTGGGAATAGCTGATGATGTCACCCACGCATGCGCAGTGACGCTCTGCATTCCAGGACATAGAGTATGCCGTGGAATGCACGGGCCACGGCTGGGGCTCCTGCGAATGCACGGGAGTGACGTCATAGCACCCTCGAACCTGGAAGGAACACCGGGTGAAGATGGAAGCGTTGGGGGGGAGCTGTGACAGGGGAGGGCTCCTTTTGCAGGTAAGTCTGTCATAATGTGCTAGTATTGTGTGCATACTAGCACATTATAGCATAACGCTGCAGGGGGCCCAATTTTTACTTTTTTTAGGGAGGTGGTTTAGTACCGCTTTAATACTTACAGGTCGTGTCCCTCCCCTAGCCTGTGACAGGACAGTGAAAGGAGCAGCAGGAGAGAGATGAGCTCATCCCTCTGTTAGGGATGAGCAGGGTGCAGATCTGAACTTGATCTGAACACAGTTCGCCTGAACCCGTGGGAACCTGCCACATGGTTGCATCCCGATTGGCCCAAAGAGCCGTAACAAAGGGACTGAGATGGTTGTGACATCATTGACCTAATATGGTCACATGCCCAAATTAGGACAACGACATTGTCGCAAAATGGCCATATTAGGTCAATGATATTATGAGCAACCCCGCCCCTCCAGATGTAGGGTGGGGAATCTCTTGCCCGCGGCTCATTGGCCCAGCTAACTTCTGGGTTTAGATCGAGCCCATCCTCATTACTGCTCTCTGTCACTCTACTGCTATCAGCAAGTCCTTTGTTAGCACATGAGCACTTCACCACAACTAACTGGCTCCTTGTGCTGCTTCTCCCTCTCCCAGCCTGAGCTCTGTTGTTATACAGGGATTTCGAGAGGCTAATACCAAGTCAAAATCAGGTACTAAAGAACTAAATAAAATTATGTATTAAAGAATACAGAGCTGCTTTCAGTTGAAAAGTGCCACTTAGTGGTTTCTCTGAAGGCTTCTCAATCAGCAGGTCTCATCATCCCTTGTTGTCCCTTCCAGGGATATAACGAATTACCGTTTGACCCGGGGTCATTTCTCAATTCATGGCAAGTGTAACTCTAGCAGAAAGTCTTCGAAACTAAAAAAGTTGAATTTCAGGCAATACTTTTTTTCCATTTTGTACAGAATGGGGGACAGGTCACACCTAGGTCAGGTTTTCTTTGTTGTCGGCTTCCCAGTTGTGGAGATTTACCTTTACTGGTGAGGGGAAGGGTGACAACCTCTATCAGATTTAATTGCTGTGTCCCCGGGAAGAGGAATGGGATTCCCTGCACTTCCTGTGTGGTGACAGGAGACCAATGAGGACACACCAATACCAAACTGACCTCCCCATTGAAACAAACGGCTGGAGTTCCACTTTACTTGTTAGCATGTGCGGTGTGTTCCATCGTTTTATTTATTTATTTATTTTAGGTACTTATATAGCGCCGTCAATTTATGCAGCGCTTTACATATATATTGTACATTCACATCAGTCCCTACCCTCAAGGAGCTTAAAATCTAAGGTCCCTAACTCACATTCATATACAAGGGCCAATTTAGACAGGATCCAATTAACCTACCAACATAAACTATTCTTTTTGTATCAGCTGACTCTTCAAAAATGCAGACAAGAAGAATTCCTTCCCCAAGAAAGGACACAGGAAGGAGTCCTAGACGCAAACTTTAATGGCATTAAATGGGCTGCTGTATCTCTGACAGTTTCATGTTTCAGGAACTAAAAAGGAAGCTGCATAGACAATGGTGGTGATGCACTCAGTGCCGGGACAAGGTTACCTAGAGCCCGGGGTGAACATGCCAAACTGCGCCCCCCCCAAGATATATGAGCATTATGTGTTAGCAAAAATCCCCCCCCCAAAAAAAATAGTGGGGAGCACTAATTTGCATGCTTAACCCATAATCATAAATGTCCCCTCAAATCAGCCCCCTTGCTGAAATCCCCCCACCCAGCACACATTTGTGCCCCCCATCCCCCCTCACAGCTCAAATCCTCTGTCTCCCCAAGTCCCCCCAGCACACATCAACCCCCCCCCCCAAAAAAAATTACGCCTCCTAGTACAAATCCTCTATTCCTCAAATCCTCCCCCCTGAGTACACATCCTCTCCCCCCCCCCCATTCCCCTCCCAGCTCAATCCCTCTCTCTCTATGTCCCCCCCAGCTCACATTAACCCCCCCAAAAAATCACTCCTTCTAGCACAAATCCTCTACTCAATCCCCTTCCCCCCTCAGAGTACACATCCCCCCCCACTCCAAATCCCCCTTCCCGGCTCAAATCCCCTCCTAGCACAAATACCCCATAATCATTCCTGCTGGCACAACCCCCCCCCCCCCCCCGCCCAAAATGCCCCCTCCTAGCACAAGTCCTCTCCCTCCTCCTACCATATCACCTCTTCTAGCAAAAACACCCCAAATCCCCCTTCCCAGAACTAATCTCCTCCCCCCAATCTCCTTGTGGCACCCCCCTCCATCTTACATGATACCACAGTGCCCAGGGCAGTTTCCCCCCCTAAACTCCCCTTGTTCCAGCCCTGCATGCACTATCTATCTATCTATCTATCTATCTATCTATCTATCTATCTATCTATCTATCTATCTATCTATCTATCTATCTATTTATTTTAATGCATGTGATTCAGTTTTCAAAGACTACATGAAGGCATGCACATTACATTGAAAAGGATTTGAACAATACAGTATAATATACATCCAAGAGGCCCGCTCTCCAGTAAACCCCAATGTGGTACCCAGTAGTACAATGTATCCTCGGACAGAAGACATAGTTAGAATAGCTCATAGGGGTAGTATGTGGGGTTTGGGTCTTGTCTAGCATATACATTTAAGAGGGGGATATCCTTATCTGTGTAACAATGTTGGCTATGCAGCAGCGGGATGTAGACCTCTCCCGGGTTTAATTGGGTAACATAAATATTCCT
This sequence comes from Aquarana catesbeiana, assembly GCF_042186555.1. Classification (NCBI taxonomy): domain Eukaryota; kingdom Metazoa; phylum Chordata; class Amphibia; order Anura; family Ranidae; genus Aquarana; species Aquarana catesbeiana. Next base: position 270,385,327 of record NC_133334.1, on the reverse strand, counting down.
GGAGTCAATTGGGGGAACACGAAAAGAAGGAGAGAGTAAAACAAATGAAAGTAGAGGAAACCAAGAGGAGAAGGGAAGGGGAGGGAAGAGGAATAAGGATTGGGATGGTGGGGAAGGGTGGTGGGGGGTAAGAGGAAGACTTGGGAAAGGGATGGAGGATAAGGGGAGTACGAGAAAGGGTAGGAATAGGCTTGGAGGGGAAGGGGGAGTAAGAGGAAGAGTTGAGATAGGAAAGGAGGGGAGGAGGGGTAAGAGGAAGAGCAATGAAGGCATGGAGGTGGGAGGTAATAGGAAGTGAAGGGATATGGATGGAGGGGTGGGGAAGTAACATGAAGAGTATGGATAAGAATATAAAGAAAGTGGGGTGGGGGTGTAACAAGAGACGTAGGGATAGAAGGCTAAAGGGGGAGGGGGTAACAGGAAGAGTAAGAATAGGGATATAGAGGAAGGGGGTTGAAAACAGGTAGTGTAGGTACAGGTTCTAGGGGAGAGGGTTAAAAGGTAGAATAAGGATATAGATGGAGGGGACTGGTGGTAACAGGAAAAGTAAGAATAGGCATGGAGAGGAAGGAGATGGAAACAGAAAGAGTAGGTAAAGGGATAGAGGGGAGGGGGTAAAAGGAAAAGTAGGGATAGGCATGAAGAGGAAAGGGGTAGAAGCAGAAGAAGTAGGGATAAGGATGGAGGGGACCAAGGAAAAGAGTACAGGCAGGGATGGAGGGGAGGGGGTAATCAGAAGAGTAGGGGTAGAGATAGAGGGCAAAAGTTTAGGGGGTATCAGTAAGAGCAAGGATAGGAATGGAGGCGGGGGGGGGGTAACAGTAAGAGTAAAGTTTAGGGATGGGGGAGAGAGGGGTTAGGAGGAAGAGTAGAGAAGGGAAGGAGGAGAATGGGGTAACAAGAAGAGTAAGAATAGTGATGGCAGGGGAGGGGGAAATGGGAAGAGTAGGGATAGTGATGGAGGGGAAGGGGAAACTGGAAGAGTTGGGAAAGGATTGGAGTGGAAGGGAGGTAACAGGTAGAGTAGGGGTAGAGATACAGCCAAAAGGGGAGGAGGTATCAGTAAGAGTAAGGATAGGAATGGAGGGGAGAAGGGTTAAGAGGAAGAGTAGGGATAGGGATGGAGGGGAAGAGGGTAACCAGAAGAATGGGGAAAGGGATGGCAGGGAAGGGGGAAATGGGAAGAGTAGGAATAATGATGGAAGGGAAGGAGGAAAGCTAGAAGAGTTGGGATAGGGCGAAAGGGGAATGGGAGTAACAGAAAGAGTAGGGGTAGGGATAGAGGGGGTGGGTAACATGAAGAGAAAGGTTAGGGATGGGAGGGGCAGGAAGAGAAAGGGTTAGAAATGGGGGCGATACAGTAAGGGTTAGGGATAGAGGCGGGGGCAGTAAGAGTAAAGTTTAGGGATGGAGAGGATGGAGTGGTAAACTGAAAAGTTGGGATAGGGATGTCCTGTCCACTCGAAGCTCAATTGGTGTGGAGAGACAGCAAAATGGAATATGCAAAAGGACCAACTGCGTGCTTCGGAAATCATCAGGGAGATACTGTTTGATTCAGGGGGTCTAAACATGCTCAAATGTATGCATTGAGCCATTAAGAATCCTGGTCATTTTGTCATTCAGTGAGAACTCTGTCATCTTTTGTTTCTCTTGGGTGATCTTGGCAATGGAAACCACCGCACTTTGGCTACAACCTGTAAATGTATCTATCTATCTATCTATCTATCTATCTATCTATCTATCTATCTATCTATCTATCTATCTATCTGTTTTTTTTTCCTGGATAACTCCCACATAATGCATCTAAAGCGGCCACTTTAGATAATACCAGCAAGATTTCCAAAATGAAAACCAGGCCTCCGTAAGGTCTTAGCCACACCATACGTCAGAGTGTTCATATTGGATATATCTCTGTTGATGGGTTCCCATGCCTCCAGCAGCCTTATCCTGGGGATTGAAGAAATGAGGGCCCATATCTGAAAATTTCTCTTCTTCCATCTGCCAAAGCTGACCATATGTGAACCAACAAATTCTCTTCTTCCACCAGATCTTCTCATCTTTGATAAAACAGTGCCGTCAGTCAGCATGATCTAGTGAGAGGGGGTGGGGTGGTAAGAGACAAAAAATCCTGCAGAATGTCGGATCCCTCACTGCAAGGAAAGAAGGTCAAACATTTTTATAGTTTAGTAAAAACTTTTTAATAACATTTAAATAGGGGACATTTAGAGATTTCACCACCATCACATTTTCTTATCAAAGTTCACTTTTACTCTTTCACATAGCTTTTTATTTTAGGCACCAAAATATTTCCTAACTGAATGAAATTGAATGTGCTAAAGAACTGTGTATCAAAAATAGTTTTGTTTTAATAAAATTTTTTTTTTTACATTTATTTTTATTTTTTTTGTGGCATCTCAATGCTGCCAACCTTCTGCACCCTCTGTGCAGCCACTTCTTGTCCACACCTGATGGCCACATTTCTCAGGGCGGGTTTTCTGTGTAGATCATCTGTAGTCTCCATTGGAAGCCTGTGTAAAAGGGTGACAACACAGGAGCACAACTGCGTGATAGAGACTGAGTGTTGTCACCTTATATCAGGAAGTGTCTGTGAACAAGGACCTTCATGGCGGGATCACCGGGGGTTATTTTAATGAAAGCTACAGATTTAAAACTGAACTCAAGGCACAAATGAATGCAGCCCTGTAATCATTAACACATCATTAAATTTTTTTTTTCAAATGCAAGCAGATTAAGTACCTGAAAGTGACCTGGTATCAGTCTCTGTACAGCAGGGCTGGAGTGTGAGAGGAAGAAGCAGCAGCACAAGCAGCCAATCGTTTCATGCATAGCTCCCAACTGTCCCTAATTTGGAGGGACTGTCCCTGATTTGTAGCAATGTCCCTCTGTCCCTCTTTCCTCCTCATTTGTCCCTCATTTTGGTCTGATCTGTATAGTTGTATATAAAATGCACTTTTTATCTATCAAAAAATGTTTTCCCAGCACTAAACCTTTCATCTGATTTCTAAATTGCTGCATTTGTAAATTTCAAAAGCCAAAATAAAGGAATGGTAATGGTAAAAAAAAGCACTTGTGGGTTTAACCAATCTTGTTTTTTTGTACAATTCTCCTTTAAGGGGGCGTGGCAAGGGGGGTGTCCTATGCCTGCATACCTTTGGTGATAGGTGTCCCTCATTCCCATCTCAAAAAGTTGGGAGGTATGATTTCATGGCTGACAAGAAACAGATGTTAACAGAAGGAGAAATCAAAGTTACATACAGACAATCCCATCTCTGTGCTTCTTCTCCTTTTACTGCCAAATCACAGGCTAGGGGCAGGCCCAAGAAGACCTGGGCTCAGAGGAAGTGTGATGAATGATGCTGGCCATCAGACTGAGGACATCTAGTGGCAGAAAAATGCACTGTGGGGGGAAATCTCTGGCTAGAAGCTAACTATTGCAGAAAAGCAGGGGCGGACTGACAACTCATGGGGTCCCCGGGCAATAGGAGATTATGGGGCCCCTGAGCAATAGGAGATTATGGGGCCCCCAGGCAATAGGAGATTATGGGGCCCCCAGGCAATAGATTATGGGGCCACACAGTATACACACACACACACACATACAGTATACACACACAGACACACAATATACACACACAGTATACACATACACACACTGAAAATGTACTGGAGAGGCGGGGGCAGCTATAATCTTGGGATCTTTAAAAAAAACACAGATTTTTACATACTTTCCCTGCTTTTATTGAGGATGGCAACCCTGATGGGGCCCCTTAGTGGCACGGGGCCCTCGGGCAGTGCCCGAGTGCCCGAATGGTCAGTCCGCCTCTGCTGAGAAAAGCTAGTTTTATTCTATCTTTTACATGGTAATTCTTTATTACTTTTTTTTTTGGCTTGAGTTCTGGTTTAAAAAAAGACCAATCGTTCTAGTCATTTATATGACACCAACAATGTATGCAGCCCAATATATAATGTGCAATCACATCAGTCCCTGCGCTCAAGGAGCTTACAATCTAAGGTCTAGATTTCACCTACTAGGGCAAATTTGGGCAGAAGCCAATCAACAGACCTTTGTGGGCAGGAAGAACATGCAAACTCAATGTAGATAGCTGGGGCTACCAAAACTATGGGTCACGAGCAGTGCACATTAGTTGCAGTCATGTGCCCCCGGTACCCGGTTTTCAAGGAGGAACAATACGCATAAAAAACAAAAACTAGCATTTGTGGGGCCCCTTATTTTTAGAGGGTTCCAGACAGTAATGGGGGTAAGTCACACATGTGCAAGTCACAAGCAAGTCTCAAGTCTCAACCTTCAAGTCACAAGCAAGTCCCAAGTTACTGTGGCAAAAAGCAAGCAAGTCAAGTCGAGTCCCTGCTAGAAGTCAAGCAAGTCAAGTCAAGTCACTTATTTTGGTCAAGTCACAAATTAAGTCAAAATACTGATCTACCCCGAAGCCGGGACTCGGGGGGAGCTTTCTTTTGTGGGGGGGGGGTGGCTTTTGCCTAGGCCAAGACACAGCACTGGTGATGCCAAGTCATTGCAAGTCAAATAGCCCAAGTCAAAGTCAAGTCGCAAGTCATTAGTGACAAGTCAAAGTCAAGTCGCAAGTCATTAGTGACAAGTCAAAGTCAAGTCGAGTCATTTATTTAATTTTGTCAAGCAAGTCGCAAGTCCTCAAACAGGTGACTCGAGTCTGACTCGAGTCAAATCATGTGACTCGAGTCCCCCACCTCTGGTTCCAGATTCCAATAAGTCTCCTACCTAGGGTTGCCACCCGTCCGGTATTCACCCGGAAGCTCTATCTGTCTCAAAAAAATAAAAATAAAAGAATAACAATTTTTTTTGGGTACAGTGTTGCATGACCGCGCAATTGTCATTCAAAGTGCGACAGCTCTGAAAGCTAAAAAATTGGCCTGGGCAGGAAGGGGGTGAAAGTGCCCGGTATTGAAATGGTTAAAAATATCACACACAAGCCAGTGCCGGGTCTTGGAAAACCGCGGCATGTACGGAGTTAATCTCCATATTTCCCAGTTACATAGTGAAGTCCAAACCTCAGACACAGTTTGTATAACAAATAAAGAAAAAAATAAAATAAAAACAAGAGGAAGTTTGGCTCGGTCATGCAGGTTACCTTCTTCCGTTATGGGGGCCGTATCATAGGGGACACCAGTCATTTTTTTGTTTAATGTTCCCCTCTTGTTTGCATTCCTGACGTATCGCGTCGCGATTTTGCATTTGTTACCAGCCAAGTTGCCAACGAAACCCTCCAAGTACGTTTTTTTCAGGCATCTAGACCAAACATAAATAAAAGCGTCTTGTCTCCGCGTTATTTCTAAAAGTTAAAAAAAAAAAAAAGTCGGGAAAGGCCTTAAATCAGAACGTTTATAATAAAAAAAAGTGAACCGCTTTGACAAAGTTTAGCTCGGCGAAAAAAAAAAAAAAAGTCGTTTTACAAACTCACTTCTGCCGCCGCTCGCGTTAATGCGGGGATTTGTAAATCAAAAGCTTACGTGTGAGGCTGGCTTTGACATCGCCAACAGATTTGCGGCTCTATTTGCATATCTAGAGCAAAATATCGAAATTGATTTCCTAACTTATGGAACGTTTAAATATTTCAGCGACGCCGACGACGGTCGCGGTGATTTACAAATCGAAAACCTTTTGTGGTTGGGAAATAAAAAAGCAAGTTTGGTAAACTGGAAGAAATATACTTAAGTCATAGTACAAGTGCCAGAGGTGTGGATTTATAAATCTTCCGTGTAAATCAGTTTATTTTACAACGTTGCCGGGCTCGTTCCTGTCCAAGTCAGCTCAGTTCGTCTATTTATTGCCGGAAATTTGTGCGAGCCATTTATTACCACTTACATGAAATAGAAATCTAAGATTTAGAAAGGTTTCTCTCTATTTTTTTTTTTTCCCCTCTTGTGCCTTTAGTTGGAACCAACTGCCGATTTTTGTTTTCTTGACGTCCCGCGGTAGACGTAGCCAAATTAGTTTGAATGAAGTGTATCTTAAAATTGAACTCCAGGCGCACATAACTTTTCATTTCAATATATTTTTCAATACAGTAAAACTTCGGATTGCGAGTAACGCGGTTTTACGAGCGTTTTGCAATACGAGCCGTTTTTTTTTTTTTTAATCCTGACTCCATTTGCCAACGTTGTCTTGCAAGACAAGCAGGATTCAAGCCTCTGGGGTGTGCAGTACTGCATGTGGCCAGAGGTGCGGGGGCGCTGGTGACGCTCGGAGACGTTTGGAGAAACTCGTAAACACTCTGTTCCCGAGCATCTCCGAGTGTCTCTGAGTGGTCTCCGAGTGTTTCCGGTGCCCCCCCACCTCTGGCCACATGCGGTACTGCATACACTAGCAGTGACACTGGAACGAATTACAGTATCTCACAAAAATTAGTACACCCCTCACATTTTTGTAAATATTTTATTTTAACTTTTCATGTGACAACACTGAAGAAATGACACTTTGCTACAATGTAAAGTAGTGAGTGTACAGCTTGTATAACAGTGTAAATTTTCTGTCCCCTCAAAATAACTCAACACACAGCCATTAATGTCTAAACTGCTGGCAACAAAAGTGATTACAACCCTAAGTGAAAATGTCCAAATTGGGCCCAATTAGCCATTTTCCCTCCCCAGTGTCATGTGACTCGTTAGTGTTACAAGGTCTCAGGTGTGAATGGGGAGCAGGTGTGTTAAATTTGGTGTTATCGCTCTCACTCTCTCATACTGGTCACTGGAAGTACAACATGGCACCTCATGGCAAAGAACCCTCTGAGGATCTGAAAAAAAAGAATTGTTGCTCTACATAAAGATGGCCTAGGCTATAAGAAGATTGCCAAGACCCTGAAACTGAGCTGCAGCATGGCGGCCAAGACCATACAGAGGTATCGGACAGGTTCCACTCAGAACAGGCTTCGCCATGGACAACCAAAGAAGTTCAGTGCACGTGCTCAGTGTCATATCCAGAGGTTGTCTTTGGGAAATAGATGTATGAGTGCTGCCAGCATTGCTGCAGAGGTTGAAGGGGTGGGGGGGTCAGCCTATCAGTGCTCAGACCATACGCCGCACACTACATCAAATTGGTCTGTGTGGCTGTCGTCCCAGAAGGAAGTCTCTTCTAAAGATGATGCACAAGAAAGACCGCAAACAGTTTGCTGAAGACAAGCAGACTAAGGACATGGATTACTGAAACCATGTCCTGTGGTCTGATGAAACCAAGATAAACTTATTTGGTTCAGATGGTGTCAAGCGTGTGTGGGGGCAACCAGGTGAGGAGGACAAAGACAAGTGTGTCTTGCCTACAGTCAAGCATGGTGGCGGGAGTGTCATGGTCTGGGGCTACATAAGTGCACTGGAGGGCTACAGTTCATTGAGGGAACAGTGAAACTGCCAACATGTACTGTGACATACTGAAGCAGAGCATGATCCCCTCCCTTCAGAGACTGGGCTGCAGGGCAGTAGTCCAGCCTGATAATGGCCCCAAACACACCTCCAAGACGACCACTGCCTTGCTAAAGAAGCTGAGGGTAAAGGCGATGGACTGGCCAAGCATGTCTCCAGACCTAAACCCTATTGATCATCTGTGGGGCATCCTCAAACGGAAGGTGGAGGAGCGCAAGGTCTCTAACATCCCCAGCTCTGTGATGTCGTCATGGAGGAGGGGAAGAGGACTCCAGTGGAAACCTGTGAAGCTCTGGTGACCTCCATGCCCAAGAGGGTTAAGGCAGTGCTGGAAAATAATGGTGGCCACACAAAATATTGACACTTTGGGTCCAATTTGGACATTTTCACTTAGGGGTGTACTCACTTTTTTTGCCAGCGGTTTAGACATTAATGGCTGTGTGTTGAGTTATTTTGAGGGGACAGCAAATTTACACTGTTATACAAGCTGTACACTCACTACTTTACAAACAGTTTGCCTGGTTTTTGAAGTAAACATTGCTGTGTCCCTGTATTAAAATATAGACAACATTAAAAGAAGGAAAAAAATGTTTATACCCGTATTGGCTCATAAAGTTGGGTACTAGTTGTTCTTGTGTACTTTTGCACAAGTTGTAGGTATTGCCTACATATTTAGGAACAGGCAATACAAAGTCTCACATCCAATATTTGGTGGTTGCTGCAACTCCATATCAACATCTGTCAGCAAAAGCCCAAACATACAATGTGGACCTACACCCAAAAATGTAAAAAAAAGTGCTATGTTATTGGGAACATCTAGCAGTGTTAATTGTGTCTAAGCACTACCCTGAAATAAACTGCTTTTGTCTTGAACTTCCCTTGGACTAAATTGAAGTTCCCCTTCTTGTGCCCTGAGTCCCATAACTGTATATCCAGTGTGAGAACCCTGCTGCCTCAGCATCCTAGTCTCACCAGGTCTGGGGTAAAAGTTTGCGATGCCACTCCTTATTGCTGGAGAGAAAGCTGAACCTGAGGACCTGTAGTGTAAGGATCTCCCTGCTTCTGCTTCATCCATTCTGTAGATGTGTGTTTGTTTCATCTCTCCTGCTGCTTTCTGAATAATTCTTCACCAGTCCTCAAAACATTAGTCATTGAGGGGCAGCTCAGACATGATGAAGCAAAGAAGTCCTGCTCCTTTATTTTCTTAAGTGCCTGGAGCCTTATATCTGTATATCTGCAGTGTGAGATTACTTAAGGCGCTGCCGCCTCTGGCTGCTAGCCCCACCTGATTCAAAGTGAGATTTGGTGACGGCACTACTACTGTGCTGCTCACTGTTTTTCGTGCTGGAGGGGAAGCCATACCTGAGGACCTGCAGTGTAAGGATCCCTCTGCTTCATGTATTCTGTGGATCTATGTTTTCTCCATCTCTCCTGGTCCTTCACCAGTAATCATACCACCAGTCATCAGGGGGGCAGCTCAGACATGAGGAAGCAAAGCCCTGCTCCTCTGCCTTCCTAAGTGCCTTGAGCTATACTGCTGTATATCTGTAGTGTGAGATCACTTAAAAGAGAGGCGCAGAAATATAAAACAAACAAACTCCTACCTAGGTGGATGCAGCATCGGTCAGACACGGTATCTGTCCCCCTCTGCCTCTAAGACCTAGAACTAAGCGATCAAACACATCTGATTGCTCAGCTCTCGGTCTTCAGCGAGCAGAGAGCCGGTGACTGTCAGTCACCGTCTCTCTGCTTTTCCCCACCAGTGCTCACTGAAGCGCCGGGATGTGGAGGGGGCGGGAGCAGCTGGCTCATGCTCTATGAGAGACTAAGCAAGCAGCTGGTCCAGGCATGTGGGTGGATCCTGACAGCTTACGCAAGTATTTGCGAATGTGTGCAAACTAAATACCTGTTTTTAATGTAAATTGTTAGACAGGACAATTTCAGTTTGTTGCAGGCTGGCTGGTAAGTTGAGCTGGGAATTTTTCTTTGTTTTTGTTTGACATGCGTCTCCCTTCCATGTGCTTCTTGCTGTTATTTGGTGAGGGGACGCACTGGACACCTTTGCTGCCATTGTGCTATTTGCTTTGTGTCCAGTGCTCGGCTGTGCCTTTAAGGATGAGTGGGCTCCCTCCAGGCATACCTGCCCTCAATCTATCCATTATTATATATGTGCTCCTACTATGGAGGCTCTCAAAATGTAAAGAGTAAGAACTGCAGATAATACTGGGGTGCCTTGTCACGCCCTCTGCAGTTTATGCTGGTATTTGCAAATGTGTGCAAACTAAACCCCTGTTTTTAAAGTTTTTTTTTTAAACTGTTATGCCCCGTACACACGATCAGACTTTCCACCAACAAAACTGTGGATTTTTGTTCGAAGGTTGCTGGCTCAAATTTGTCTTGCATACAAACGGTCACACAAATGTCGGTCAACAATTGCAGACGTGAGAACGCGGTGACGTACAAAACGTACGACAAGCCGGGAAAAAGGAAGTTCAATAGCCAGTGCGGCTCCTTCTGCTTGATTCCGAGCATGCGTGAACTTTTGTGCGACTGACTTGTGTACACACGATCGGACTTTCCGACAACAAAGTTTTGTTGGCGGAAAATTTGAGAACCTGCTAGCAAACATTTGTTGGCGGAAAGTCAGACAGAAAATGTTTGATGGAGCGTACACACGGTCGGACTTTCCGACAACAAGCTCACATCCAACATTTCCCGACCGTGTGTACACGCCATTAGACAGGACAATTCGGTTTGTTGCAGGCTGGCTGGTAAGTTGAGCTGGGAATTTTTCTTTGCTTTTGTTTGGGATCTCTCCAGAACCTGAACCGGCTCAGTGACATCAGCTGACAGTGGACTTTAGCCCGCTGTCGGCTGAATATGGTCTTAGGAGTGCAGAACGAACTGCACTCCTGTGATCCACAGGGGACGTAGGATCAAAAGAGCTTTGGTCCTGCTTCTCCTTTAAGGCACTGCTGCCTCCGACTGCTAGCCTCACCTGATTCAAAGTGAAATTTGATGATATTAGTAGTGTGCTGCTCATTGTTCTCTTTGCTGGAGAGGAAGTTGTACCTGAGAGTCTGCAGTTTAAGGATCTTCCTGCTTCTGCTGCATCTATCCTGTGGATCTATGTTTCTTCCATCTCTCCTGCTCCTCTGCCAGTAACCATATCACCAGTCATCGGGGGGGGCGCAGCTGAGACATGAGGAAGCAAAGCCCTGCCTCTACCAAAATGCAAAATGGCCGCTTCCTCACGGAGACAAGGGCAAAGCAAGACATAGTAAGCCAGTAATGGGGAAAAATCACCTGCAATACTTGTGACTAGTCTTTTTATCTCTGCTTACCTTTTCTATTTGGGCACCACTTCAGGTCTTCTTCAATAAGATTATTTACATCTTCTTATATTTCAATGCATATGTTAACAAGGAAAAAAGACATTGCTTCTCTTTAATCTACCTGTCAGAAGTATTGAAATATTCCTATTCATGATACATGATTCCTATACCAAGGAACGAGATTTTCTACACAGTCTGCACAAAAAAAAAAAATATCAGTTTGCAAATCTTCTCGACAGGCACCATACAAATTATAATTACATTAAGTAATTTTAACTACAAGGAGGATCTGGGAATTAACTTGATAATATTAAATTCTTATCAGCTATGGATCCTTAGAGACACTTCGCCTGAGACTGGCCGGACTTCTTACACTATGCAAAAAAAAAGAAAAAGAAAAAGAAAAAATTCTTAAGATACGATCGTGCAATTACCTAGATAAATTTCTATCTCAAGGCTCTGTGACAGTTATAAACCACTTGAACTTTGCTTTCATGGTTTATGACATCATGAACAGCAGAAAAGTTATTTATCATTATAATTACCTGTTGTCTATATTTTTGCGTTTTGAGGATGAGATGGTGGTGGTTGCTTTTAATTTGATAAATGGGTAGACACAAGAGATAGCGTGTATTATTTTCTTGAATAAAAATTCTTTTCTTTTAGGTCTATAAGCTTCACTCATTTGAACCACATCTCAGTTTTTGGGTCCAAGGGAAAGCCGTGTTGACCTAGACATGAAGGACAACGTTCCACCCTACAGTTACGACCTATAAAATGTCCAAACCTTGAAGCTTCTCATCCTTCTGCAGAAAGATTTATGAACCAGAGGTGAGACAGTTGGAAAGGCTGTGGTCTTGCTATTCCTCTTTTTGTCTTAATTTGGTATTTGGTCATCAGTGGTCACCTACCCAAGTCAAATGTCAACCCCATTCTTTTCATCAGTCATCTACTGTATGTTGCTAGTCAAAGTACAGCATCAAATTTGATGCTCTTAAAAATATTTGAGAATGTTCACTGATGCTTGGAGAACATGTTCTCCTGGTTAACTATCAAATTTCACCTTATGTTCCAGATGTGGATACACAAGAATAGTTTCAATGGGTGTAAAGTGTTTGTCCAGGCATTATCAAAATGTACCCCAAACCTCCCCCTTTACGGCATCTCCCAGCATTATCTGTTATCTTTTAACTTGTACCTGTAGTGAGAAACGTCTTTCGTTCTTCTCTGTGATGTCACCACCAAGCTTGCAAACTTATTTAAGGGGTAGCTCCTGGGATCCAAATGAAGATCTCCCTGCCAGTTGCAGTGAAGGGAGCTAGCGTCTGTGCACCATTCAGAGGTGTAAGAGCATTATCAAAGAGAAGAAAGGGCGCTGCTCACCAACCCATTACATTAGTATGTGGATGAATGTGGCCTCAGCCACTGTCGCTCCAGCCATGTCCCCTCTGTGACCAAGCCCCGGTGAGCGGGGCAAAACATGTCAGGGGGACATGGCTGGAGCAATGCTGGCTTAAGGAGGATGTGGCTGGGGCGACACTGGCTGAGGCCTCATTTATCTTAGTAATGCACTGGGTTGGTGAGCGGCACTCTTTCTTTTCTTGGGTAGCTCCTGGAAGTTCAGTTCTTTGATGTAGGAGTGCCTCAAGAACTACATCTCCTAGGAGCCCTTTTCTTACACAGTCTTGTGTTGCTGGAAAAGAAATCAATGTATGTGTATGGAAATGGACAGAGAAGGATGGAGATAGGTGGAGTTCTGTAGTCCAGTAGGCAGGGCTGAGAACATTCCCTGGGATTTCAATGCATTGTGCTGTCAGCAGGTCAACAGTTTTTTTTTCAGTGCTTGCAGCATATTTAAAACTTCTATAAATTGAATTTGCATTGCTAGGTATTGGCATTCACAAACTCCCATGGCATTTCCGCTGTGTATCAATTCACATCCTACTAGCAGCAAGGTTGACCATTACCCGTCAGTGGAAATCATCTGACCCACTTTCCATAAACCAGGTAATTTCTTTAGTGCATTCTCATGGCTCTTACAGACGCATGTTTGCAGCCTCACAAGGACGCTTGGACTCGGTCAACCTAATATGGGCCCCATGGTTCAATTGGTACAACCGAGTATTCCGTGGTAAACCATAAAGCCACTCCCCCACAATTTAAACTCCTAGTTGAGGAGTGTCATATCTTGCGAAATGTAAAGGTTCGTTTAAACACCCCTACCCATATACTGTATGTTTCAAAGCTGCAGCTGATGTATACCAACCATTTACATATATCAAGTTGTACCTTTCCTTTTTCTGTATATACCTTGAGTGAAACCAGTTAATCTTTCTGTATCCAAGAACCGATCGTGTGGTTCCCCCTCCCTAGGACACAGTTTGCTCCCAATTGGGGTGTCCGGGGGTGCTCAACCTATATCTAACACTCAGAGCTTATTTCAAATGTTCATGAATGTTATTGATTGTTCTGTCATGTGAATTGTTCATGTGAACATCTATATTATGACACATGCATGATAAATATTGCTTACTTATTTAACCTATGTAAAGAAATGTAATAAAAAAGATTATTAAAAAAAAAGAAAAAAAGAAAAAAAAAAGAAAACTTCTATAAAAAATGTTGATCACTTCCTCCACCTTAAAGTAAACTCTTGGTCTTAATAAATAAAACAAACTGATACTTGTGGTTTCGCATTCCTTGGTCCACCACTAACCTTCTCCTTCATTAATCCTTAACTGGTGAATGGGGGCAGGTCATCCTCTCAACCAATATACCACTGTAGATGCTGCTGGATTCCGTGTTCACAATATACTTCCGTCCCTTGGCAATGGGTGGAAACAGTCCTTGCTATGTTGGTGGTCAGTAACTGGATGCTAAGTATTTCCTTAATGTGTTTGTGCCATGTTTTCTTTGGTGCTGTTTGTTGAACCATCCATTGGACAGGCCAATCGTGCCAAAGAAGTTTATATGGCAGCCAACTAGTGAAAGCTGAGTAGGTTTTCCTCTCAACCAATACACCGCTGTAGATGCTGCTGGATTACATGTTCACAATACACTACCAACCTTGGCAATCAGTGCGATATTTCTTCACTATGTTGATGGTCAATAGCTAGATGCTTAGGTCTTCCTCAATGTGTTTAAGACACGTTTTCTTCAGAGCTGCTTGTTGAACCATCTAGTGGATGGATCAGTCTTGCCAAAGAGGTTAATATGGCAGCCAACTGGTGTTCATTCTAAAAATGTGGCCAAACCATAGCAGTCTGTGTCTTTTAAATTGTTCTTCGAATGTAAGCTGATGGTCACAACTTGTCTGAATTGTCTCATTGCAGAGAGAGAAACCAAAAATCTTTCTCGGGCATTGTATTTCAAAGACCTCAAGCTTTTTCATGTCAAGTTTTAGCAGAGTCCAAACCTCCGATTCATACAGGAGAACTGTCAGGATCAGTGTTTGGAAGAGACAAACTTTGATCTTGGTAGAGATGTTAAGCGGTTTCCAGATGCACCATTTGAGAGAGACAAAGGCTATGGTTGCCTGGCCAGTCCTGCTGTGGACTTTGGTTGTGAATGCCACATTCTTCTCCTGCACCAACAATCTCAAATATTTGAATTCTTGGACCTGCTTGATTTGGATTTACCACTAACCAGGTGGAAGTCATGGAAGGAGAAATATGGTGAACCAGAGTTATTGACCTTAAGACAAGGGTCTTCAAACTATTGCCCTCCAGTTGTTCAGGAACTACAATTCCCATCATGCCTAGTCATGTCTGTGAATGTCAGAGTTTTACAATGCCTCATGGGATATGTAGTTCTGCAACAGCTGGAAGGCCGTAGTATGAAGATCCCTGCCTTAAAGCGGGATTCCAGCCAGCTAACAAAAAAAATTTAAAGTCAGCGGCTACAAACACTGTAGCTGCTGACTTTAAATAAGTAGACTTACCTGTCCTGGGTGCCCGCGATGTCGGCCGCCCGAGGCCGAACCGTCCCTCGGCTCTCGGGTCCCGGCACCGCCATCCTATGTAAGGGAAACAGGCAGTGGAGCCTTGCGGCTTCACTGCTAGTTTCCTACTGCGCACCCGCGAGCGGCGCAGTAGGAAACTAGCAGTGAAGCCGCAAGGCTCCACTTCTGGGAACACACACAGTTCCCAGAATACAACGGGGCCGCTCACCGAGGAGAAGAACATGCCACGGAATAGGAAGAGGCAGATTAGGAAGACTGCCTAGGGTTTAGGTAAGTATGAAAATTTTTTTTTTTCCCAAATGTTTTTTTTTTAATTTTTTTAGGAATTTTGGTGGCATTTTTTTTTTTTTACAGGTGGCCCTCCGCTTTAAGAGGTGTTTCTTGTTTTCATATTACAGCAACCCAACTTTTTGCGGTCCAAAAGCTCAGGAAATACCCATAAGCAGGTAAAGATGCAAAGCGTAGCCACTAATTTAGTCTACTATTAACACGGGGAAAATAGAGAAAATGGTTTGTGATGAATAAGGGTCAACATTTGACTTTAAGAGAAAGGTGCATTAGGACCACAAATTGACTTATTTGGGTGTGGCAATTGCTACCTCTACCACCCCTACTGCTATACTCCAGTAACAGTGTTCAGACCCCTTTTATTTTGCCCAACTTTTATGGTATGAAGGACCCTAAGAAAATTTCCAAATGAGTAATGGCCTACAGGGAACACTTGGAGGGCCAACAAAAGATCTAAAGAAACTAAAACCCTCATAAAATCAATTGTCACAGCTCAAACGCCAGAGAAGATAGAACATGTCTTACATCCGC
Organism: Aquarana catesbeiana; assembly: GCF_042186555.1. Taxonomy (NCBI): domain Eukaryota; kingdom Metazoa; phylum Chordata; class Amphibia; order Anura; family Ranidae; genus Aquarana; species Aquarana catesbeiana. Next base: position 270,369,781 of record NC_133334.1, on the reverse strand, counting down.
AAACCAAAATGTTGCATAACGCAAACAACAGGACATTCAACAATAAGAGAAAGAAGAAAACAAAGCATAGAAATGTCAAGAAGAGGTAAGATGGCGCCCCAAGGGCTTACAATCTACTCTCAGGTCTCTTTGTGTGCTTGCTGTGCTCGGATGACAGACCTCATTTGTGTCCTCCACGTATAAATGGATTTGTAAAGGATTTCACATTTGTAGGGGCTGGATCGAACAAAAAAAAATAAGTAAATAAAATTCTAAGCAGAAACATAAAGCGGATTAGCGGGTTATATGTAGCATGCACATAAAAACAATACAAAGAAAACGTGAAAATAAAAAGTGCACGCAAAGTTCAATATTTTACCTTTAGTTTACAAAGAATAAATGGAATTAGGACACAAGATTAAATTTGCAGCTGGTTTTATACAATGGAAACATTGTAAAGATATGGCCAGTTTTACAAGAAATACCACTATAATAATGATAGCGTTTTTAACGTTTTATTATTTTATGCAAGTAAATCTTTGGATGGTGTATACTGTACATCAAACATTTGACCTAACATTTACCAAGACTGTCACCCTAACAACTACTAACCCTGTAACCTTAAACCGAAGGTCCGCCGATTTTTTTTAATTTTAAAGTCAGCAGCTACAAATACTGCAGCTGCTGACTTTATAAAATAAGGACATTTACCTGTCTTGGGTGCCCGCGATGTCGGCACCCGAAGCCGGTCTATCCCTTGGCTGTTGGGTGCTGCCGCCGCCATCTTTGGTAAGAGAATCAGGAAGTGAAGCCTTGCGGCTTCACTTCCTGGTTCCATACTGCGCATGCGCGACTCGCGCTGCGCTATCCCACTGATCCCTCTTGTCTTCTGGGACCTGTGTGTCTCCCAGAAGACAGCGGGGGGGGGGGGGGAGAAGTCGCCGGAAGTGGCGTAGATACCCGCGGGTGGCTCGGCTATCTATGCCCGGAAGTGGGAGCAAAATACCTGTATTAGACAGGTATCTGCTTCCCCCTCCCCCCTGAAAGGTGCCAAAAGTGACACCGGAGGGGGGGAGGAACCGGAACCATTTTTGGGTGGAACTCCGCTTTAAAGTGATTGTAAAGGCTCGTTTTTTAATTGTATTTAAAATAACAAACATGTCATGCTGACCTCCACTGTGCAGCTCGTTTTGCACAGAGTGGCCCCGATCCTTGACTTCTGGGGTCCCCCCGGCGGCTCTCGCGGCTCCTCCACGCATCAGATAACCCCCTAGAAGAAGCGCTCTCCCGGGGGGTTACCCTTGCGGGCCACTCTGCCGGACTCGGCCCCGCCCCTGGCGCTCACGTCATTGGATTTGACAGCAGCGGGAGCCAATGGCTCCTATCAATCTATACAATCAAGAGCCGAGACCCTGTGCAGAGAGGGACAGCGCGTCTCCGCCGAGGGAAATACGGGGCTCAGGATGCATAAAGGTGAAAAAAACACAAGGGTTTACAACCCCTTTAACACTATCCCACCCTGTACCCTGAAACAAAATGACTCATTATCAGGACCCATATTCTTAGGGAAAAACCATTATGGAGACAAAGCTCCATTTATTGTTGCCACCGTCCCGCTATATCATACATAAAGGTAAGTCCCCCCCCCGGTACAAAAGGGACTTTAAGGGCGAACTTTTTGAAAAAATGCAACATTTTTAGAAAAATAGAAAATGTATTGAATAAAAAGCCTGTCATAAACAAACATGACAGCGATGCATGGAATGTTATACAAAATTCATGTGTAGCAGAACTGTTGTCTGTTGTTGTGTTGTTTTGCTCATATGCTACACATGAATTTTGTATATCATACTATGCATCATTGTCATGTTTGTTTATGACAGGGTTTTTATTCAATAAATGTTCTATTTTTCTAAACATTTTGTATTTTTTCAAAAAGTTTGCCCTTGAAGTCTCTTTTGTATCAGGGAGTACTTACCTTTATATACATTATCAGGACCCGGGTCTGAACCTACAACCTTTGCTGTGTCTGGTAATGTCGCTTTTTTGTTGAGCCACTGGACAGTTCCCTGCCTGATCTCTTTAGACAATCTTGCCTTGTGTCTTTATTATTGTGCTCTCTCCAGCCAAGATCTCGCTGTCGTCTCCTGCTACCATCTGTATCTCGTTATTGACCTTTAACTTGTTATGCTTCTGCGTGATCTCAACCTGCAACCACTCGTTACGACCTTTGGCTTGTTTACTGACTACACTTTTGCTTGATCCCTACCTGCTGTATCTGCTACTGGACCTCCTGGTGATCCTGAGGACCGTGACCTGGTACTAACACACAGCAAAACCCACCCCCACCATCTGGTGAATGCGACCCTTGGCTTGTTTACTGACTACACTTCTGCTTGATCCCTACCTACTATATCTGCTACTGGACCCTGGCTTGCTCACCTCCTGGTGATCCTGAGGACTGTGACCTGGTACTAACACATAGCAAAACCCACCCCCACCATCTGGTGAATGGCGGTTAGTGCTAAGACCTTGGGTGAGCCCGCATAATCCACCAGGGTGACCTGCCAGTGTACTCTTCCTGTTGGCCTCTCTACTGCTATAGCTACTGGTCTCCAAGCTTGACCCTTGACCGTGACATCCATGCACAAACTAGGAACCCTTTTAGATGCATCTATGATCTGGTGCACAATAGAAGACATATAACCCTATCCTTTTGTTTACTGACTACACTTCTGCTTGATCCCTACCTGCTATATCTGCTCCTTGACCCTGGCTTGCTCACCTCCTGGTGATCCTGAGGACCGTGACCTGGTACTAACACACAGCAAAACCCACCTCCACCATCTGGTGAATGCCGGTTTAGTACTTAGACCTTGGGTGAGCCCGCATAATCCACCAGGGTGACCTGCCAGTGTACTCTTCCTGTTGGCCTCTTTACTGCTATAGCTACTGGTCTCTGAGCTTGACCCTTGACCGTGACATCCATGCACAAACTAGGAACCCTTTTAGATGCATCTACGATCTGGGGCACAATAGAAGACACATAACCTTATCCAGGGACTTACAAATAGAAAAGAGAATATAACAAAGAGTCGTCTAAAACAATACGTTGTAAAATTTGCCGGACGTTTGTAACTCGCACTAGTAAACCACAGACCGTCAAGATAAAGGGTTTCACAAGCCAGAGATCCATGAGAATTTAATGGAACCGTGCCAAACATTCACTTACTTCTGCACCAAATTACATTGACCTTACACAGAAGAATATACTCTTATTTAGCATATCGCCCCGAATGACTTTTCCATCCCCCCCCCCCTCCTCACTTTCTTTTGGCTAAAAGTCCTAACTACGAAATCTTTTTTTATGATGAAGACATTACCGGTGATTAATTCGGGTAATAATTTACACCGTTAATTGCAACTTTAAGAGCAAAAATTGTACATTAATATTGTGTTGCGTTGGTCATTCCGCCGGTGTTTCCAGGTACGTCAGGGTTCGCGGATTGTATACGATACGCTGGATACATTTACCATAAAGTTCCGTCTGCGCAGAAAAGTGGAAGGGTGCCAAATATCCACTTACTTACGGCTGTGAATCACAATGATGTGAATAGAGGAATTTTGCATATTGAGGTTTTTGGAACTATATAAATATTATCTTCGGTGACAGTGCGGGGAGATTGACCCTGGGCTCTGAAATGCAAGTTTATGGAGGAAATGATTCAAGTCTAACTTTTTTTTTTTTTTCAATAAAATATATTCATATGGGAAAGTAGCAATATACAGCAATTATAGTGTATATAGAGCCAAAACTTTTTTTTTTCCCTTTCAGAGTAGGGAAGGGTTGACACCCCTATTGGGTTTTTTTTTTTTTTACTGCTGGGGAGATCTCCCTTCATTTCCTGCAATAGAGATACACACTTTAACCATTTGACCCCCAGAAGATTTACCCCCCCCTTCCTGACCTAACCATTTTTTGCGACACGGCACTGCGTTACTTTAACTGCCTATTTCGCGGTCGTGCGACGTTGTACCCAAATGAAACTGATGTCCTTTTTTTTATCCAACAAATAGAGCTTTCTTTTGATGGTATTTGATCACCTCTGCGTTTTTTTAATTTTTTGCGCTATAAACAAAAAAAAAAAAAACGACCATTTTGAAAAAAACAAAACAATATTTTTTACTTTCTGATATAAAACACGTTCAATAATAATAATAGTAATAAAAAAAATAATAAAAATAATAAAAATAATAAAAAAAGTAACAAATCAAATTTCTTCATCAATTTAGGCCAATATGTATCCTATGTATGCTACATATTTTTGGTAAAAAAAAATAAAAATCACAATAAGCGTATACTGATTGGTTTGTGCAGAAGTTATAGCTACAAACTATGGGATATTATTATTTATTTATTTTTTTAACTAGTAATGGCGGCGATCAGCCGGACTGCAATATTGCGGTGGACAATCGGACACTAATGCCTCGTTTCCACCAAGCGGATCGGTTCGGGTCGGATCGGTTTGGACGGCCTAGAATGGTCCGGCCTATTCAGGCGAGCGTTTCCACTTCAAGTCGGACCGACAGAGGCCATACGTGGGTTTAGAAAAAATGCCGTCATGGCATCACACGTCCACCAATCAGTGTAAAGTATTGTAGCTCCGCCCTAACCGAACCGTTCCATTTTCTATGGCCCCACATCTGAAGCAGGACCCTGAATGGAACGGTTCGGTTGTGTTGTATGGGCCGCTTTCATAATGGAAACACCCAAAATAGCGTACCGTACCGAACCGAACCGATCGAGGAAACGAGACATAACTGACACTTTTGACACTTTTTTGGGAACCAGTGACATTAATACAGTGATCAGTGCTAAAAAAATATGCACTGTCACTGTACTAATGACACTGGCTGGGAAGGGGTTGGACATCAGCAGTGATCAAATGGTTAAATGTGCTCCTGCTGGTGTTTCTGTACTGTGTGGGAGGTGCTTTACTAGTGGAAGACATGGACCCATGTCCCTGCTTTGCAGGAACACAGGATCCATGACTTCCCTAATGACAGAACGGTGATCTGCCTTGTTCACATAGGCAAACTGCCATTCTGCCTGTGTCCTGTATGCTCGGCAGGTGCCGGCGGACATCGAGCCCGCAGTACCTGCCCATCGGCTCCCGCTGTGAATAATCACAGCGAAAGCGAGCCGCTGGTGGCGCGCCTGCTACCTGGAAGTGCAGGATCACATATATATACTTGATCCCGCACACAGCGGCCAACCTGTAAAACTGCTATAAGGCAGTCGCTTAGTCCACTTTCACACTGAGGCGTTTTACAGGCGTTTTTGCGCTAAAAATCGCGCCTGAAATCTGCCTCTTCTGGCTTTCACACCGGGGCGCTGCGCTTGCAGGACAGGAAAAAAAGTCCTGCAGGCAGCATCTTTGGGGTGGTGCGGGAGCGGTGAATACACCACTCCTAAACCTCCCCTGCCAATGGCAGCAGTGCTTTGCGGGCGCTTCGAACCCGTTTTCGGTCGCTAGTGGGGGTTAAAAGAGCCCCGCTAGTGGCCGAAAAGCGGTGCTAAAATGACAGTAAATCGCCGTTAAGACTAGCGGCGCTTTACCGTCACTGCAGCCAGCGTCTCAGAAGCCTCAGCTCCTAAATGCGATAATGTTTAACAATTTATTTGCCAGTGCTGTTTTGGTGTTTTTAGGCAAGAAGATTAGTTAAAACACCCCAAACGTTATATATTTTCTGAAAGCAGACACGCTGGAGAATACACATTATATTTGCACAACTGTTTCTTTTTATTATATGCCTTTGGAAATATATTGGGGTTGATTTACTAAAACTGGAGAGTGAGAAATCTGGTGCAGCTGTGCATGGTAGCCAATCCGTTTCTAATTTCAGCTTGTTCACTTAAGCTTTGACAATAAAACCTGGAAGCTGATTGGTTTCTATACAGAGCTGCACCAGATTTTGCACTCTCCAGTTTTAGTACAGTTCAATACAGAATACACGGCTGTCACCATCAGGAAGTTGGTCCAGAGCGGCCAACACAGAAGTGAGCTCATGTATATAGGAAGTGGCTGAAAGCGGCTACAGGAGATCAGCAACAGTGGGATGGAAAAAGGATGAAAGACAGGAAAAAACAGTATTTTATAATAAATGTGACATAATATATATATGGGTTCTTCAAAAAGTTTCTGGACTTTTGTTAACTAAGTTATATACAGTATCTCACAAAAGTGAGTACACCCCTCACATTTTTGTAAATATTTTCTTGTATCTTTTCATGTGACAACACTGAAGAAATGACACTTGTCTACAATGTAAAGTAGTGAGTGTACAGCTTGTATAACAGTGTAAATTTGTTGTCCCCTCAAAATAACTCAACATACAGCCATTAATGTCTAAACTGCTGGCAACAAAAGTGAGTACACCCCTAAGTGAAAATGTCCAAATTGGGCCCAATTAGCCATTTTCCCTCCCCGGTGTCATGTGACTCGTTAGTGTTACAAGGTCTCAGGTGTGAATGGGGAGCAGGTGTGATAATTTTGGTGTTATCGCTCTCACTCTCTCATACTGGTCACTGGAAGTTCAACATGGCACCTCATGGCAAAGAACTCTCTGAGGATCTGAAAAAAAGAATTGTTGCTCTACATAAAGATGGTCTAGGTTATAAGAAGGTTGCCAAGACCCTGAAACTGAGCTTCAGCACGGTTGCCAAGACCATACAGTAGTTTAACAGAGCAGGTTCCACCCAGAACAGGCCTCACCATGGTCCACCAAAGAAGTTGGGTGCACGTGCTCAGCGTTATATCAAGAGGTTGTCTTTGGGAAATAGACGTATGAGTGCTGCCAGCATTGCTGCAGAGGTTGTAGGGGTGGGGGGTCAGCCTGTCAGTGCTCAGACCATACATTGCACACTGCATCAAATTGGTCTGCATAGCTGTCATCCCAGAAGAAAGCCTCTTCTAAAGATGATGCCCAAGAAAGCCGGCAAACAGTTTGCTGAAGACAAGCAGACTAAGGACATGGATTACTGGAACCATGTCCTGTGGTCTGATGAGACCAAGATAAACTTATTTGGTTCAGATGGTGTCAAGCGTGTGTGGTGGCAACCAGATGAGGAGTACAAAGACAAGTGTGTCTTGTCTACAGTCAAGCATGGTGGTGGGAGTGTCATGGTCTGGGGCTGCATGAGTGCTGCCGGCACTGGGGAGCTACAATTTAGTGAGGGAACCATGAATGCCAACATGTACTGTGACATACTGAAGCAGAGCATGATCCCCTCCCTTCGGAGACTGGGCCGCAGGGCAGTATTCCAACATGATAACGACCCCAAACACACCTCCAAGATGACCACTGCCTTGCTAAAGAAGCTGAGGGTAAAGGTGATGGACTGGCCAAGCATGTCTCCAGACCTAAACCCTATTGAGCATCTGTGGGGCATCCTGAAATGGAAGGTGGAGGAGCGCAAGGTCTCTAACATCCACCAGCTCCGTAATGTCATCATGGAGGAGTGGAAGAGGACTCCAGTGGCAACCTGTGAAGCTCTGGTGAACTCCATGCCCAAGAGGCAGTGCTGGAAAATAATGGTGGCCACACAAAATATTGACACTTTGGGCCTGATTTTGGACATTTTCACTTAGGGGTGTACTGACTTTTGTTGCCAGCGGTTTAGACATTAATGGCTGTGTGTTGAGTTATTTTGAGGGGACAGCAAATTTACACTGTTATACAAGCTGTACACTCACTACTTTACATTGTAGCAAAGTGTCATTTCTTCAGTGTTGTCACATTAAAAGGTAGAATAAATTATTTACAAAAAAATGTGAGGGGTGTACTCACTTTTGTGAGATACCGTATATAAAAGTGCAGAAACTTTTTGAAGACCCCCGTATATATATTTATGATCAGAGTTCCTTGGCCGAGACATAACAGCACCACATGAAAGACACCACAGGACTTACAACAAAACACAGACCTGAGGTGTGCATTGGTCAGCTGGTCAGTACGCCAAAAAAGGGGGCATACTCAAGAATGATAAGTAATAGATGATTGTGGAAGAGGGATGAGAAAGAAATGTGCCCTGGGAACGGGGAGTGGGTAGGAGGGTATCGCACACCGTAACCGACGAGGAGACAAGGGAGTGAGCCAACTTATATTTACCCCAAACTCCTCCCATAAATTCCGGCCACCACACTGGCCTTCTTATTTATGATCAGAGTTCCTTGACCTAGGCATAACAGCACCACATGAAAGATGCCACAGAACTTACAACAAAACACAGACCTGAGGTGTGCATTGGTCAGCTGGTCAGTACGCCAAAAAAGGGGGGCAAAGAGACCTGGATAGGAAAATAAATGTTATTGAATAAGTCAAGTTTACTGAGCAAGCTTGTAAATGCCTGTGACATCTCAACCTGGGGGTTTGAGATGTACAGGTAGAAGTAAGCAGATTTCCATATTTCCACCTGCCCAATCTCCTGATGCAGTGGCGGCTGGTGCTCAAAATTTTTGGGGGGTGCAAACAAACTGAAAAATACGGACCCCCCGCATCAATTTCAGCCTCACTGCGCCCATCAATTGCAGCCTCACTGTGCCCACCAAATGCAGCCATTGTGCCCATCAAATGCAGCCACTGTGCCCATCAAATGCAGCCATTGTGCCCATCATATTCAGCCACTTGTGCCCCATCATGTGTAGCCACTTGTGCCCTATCATATGTAGCCACTTGTGCCCCATCATATGTAACCACTTGTGCCCTATCATATGTAGCCACATGTGTCCCATCATATGTAGCCACTTGTGCCCATCAAATGCAGCCACTTGTGCCCATCAAATGCAGCCACTTGTGCCCATCATAGGCAGCCACTTGTGCCCATCATATGCAGCCACTTGTGCCAATCAAATGCAGCCACTTGTGCCCATCATATGCAGCCACTTGTGCCCATCATATGCAGTCACTTGTGTCTGTCATATACAGCCATTTGTGCCCGTCAAATGCAGCCACTGTGCCCATCAAATGCAGCCATTGTGCCCATCATATGCAGCCACTTGTGCCCCATCATATGTAGCCACTTGTGCCAATCAAATACAGCCACTTGTTTCCATCATATGCAGCCACTTGTGCCCATCAAATGCAGCCACTTGTGCCCATCAAATGCAGCCACTTGTCCCCAAATGAAGCCACTTGTGCCCGTCAAATGCAGCCACTTGTGCCCGTCAAATGCAGCCACTTACCCTGGCAATAAAATAATTTGAGAGAAAAAGGACTAAATGTCTCGCACACTCCAACTCTGCCCTTCTGCTGAGACTAACAGAGCATAACACATCTCGGGAAAGATACAAAAAGGCCAGAACAAATTCCGGGATGGACAATTTCCGATTGAGCCTGGGATCTTTGGACTTAACCACAACTGAAACATCCCCCCAAACATAGGACTTGTTACCTGCAAGATCATTAGCGGAAATAGGAAGAGAGGCCAAGTTCACATCCTTGCCCTTGCCCTCTAAAATGTCTTTCTTGATGTTGACCAGGATGAAGTGTGCTGGATTAATGGTAGGGTTGATATTCGCCATGCCTGAAGACGAGACTGCTGTCGCTGGGGCTGACACTACTTCTGCTGCTGAACGAGCCTCAAAAACTCCCACTCTTGCCTGGACATCATGGATAGATGTTGATAAAGTGTTGATCATGGTGTGTAACTGACTGAGTGACATGGATATGGACTGTAAAGAAACCGGTTCGGTGCTGGGTCCGGCTACTGATGTTGGTGGAAATAGTAATTTAAACAACTCTGCCTTCCTAGCTGAGGCGAAGTAGGAAATGCCTCTGCGCTGTAGTTCTGCAGTGAGTTTAGGAATTGTCCAACTCCTTAGGGATTGAGCACTACCGTGCTCTAAACACCTGGAAGGTGTAGGATGGGCAGAAGCGAAGTCCTCGCTGTTGGGCCGAGACATGGCTCCAGCTATAAAAAGGGGGGGGGGGGTAAGAGTTTTAGATAATGTCAGAGTATGTGAAAGATATGAAAGAAACAGCAAAGGATAAAGAGGAAAGCGAGAAATGCGTATTGATGAATGCATGATGAAGTGGCAAATTTAGAAGAGACACTACGGAGCAGTACAACCAAGATTTGCCAGGGGAGACTGGCAAAGATATACAGATTACTTAGGTTGCCCAGTCTGTGACGTGTGCAGACCAATCCATGAACCAGAGCCCCAGGGCGCAGGGCTGGAACAAGGGGTGGACAGAAGAGACGGCTGCCCTGGGTGCAGCATGTATTGTAGGAAGGGTGGGTGCCGCAAGTTCCTTCTACTATAAGGCTGACAGTTGTAGTGACAGCGGCATCACTACTTTGGTCAGCCCAGCGCTGGAAGCAGCAAGAAAAGAGATAGGGGGAGGTGTGGGCTGTGCTCCCTCTCCCCCTCCTCCTCAAAAGCTCACACATAATAAAAGGGGGGGGGACAATTTATCATCTTTGCCCTGGGCACTGGATGATCTTGTCCCAGCACTGCCAAGGCGTACTGGGCTGAGAAACCCGAGGTCTGGCTAGATGACCTAAGTAGGAATGTAACGAATTGAGATGTATGAGAGAGAGAGAGAGAGTGATGTGAAGAGTGAAGTGAAGAGAAGAGCTGAAGGAACTGAATTACAAGAGGATGTAACCTACACACCTGAATTACTATGGACTGGTTTGAGAAGTCCTGGTTCCCAGCCGAGATTGCTCGGACGCCCAGGAAGAAGCCTGAGACAAAAGGAGACATGAAAGCCCAATATCAGCCAGCCTGACGTAAAGAAAGTGTAACCCCTAACCCGCCCCCCCCCCCCCCCCCCCCGATAGAAAAAAACATAACTTTTTAAAAAAAAATTTCATATATCATAAATTCAAAACGAACGGATACCTATGATGGAAAGTCTGTGACCTTGTGCTGGGCGAATGAAGCTGATATCTGATGATCTGTCAAAAAAGAAGAAAGAGAAGAACGAATGACCGTAAATGTGTGCAAGCGCCTGCTGTAAGTTGCGACTAGAATGTTACGTGAGCCTGGAGCCTCATGAGGGAGGCTGTGGGCTAGATAGTTGGAGAAATTGCAGTGCATTTGTAGGGAAGTGTCAGGACCAACCATGCTGGATGTGATGAAAGAGTTCAAATGGATTTAAGCAGAGGGCAAGAGTAACAAGAAGGATTGTATGAGAAACCGTGGTTGTTCCAGTGAAAGGAAGGAGATTGTACATTCAGAATGAGCCAAAAACAGAACGTACTGAATCGTACCGAAAATTCGAACTGAAGCATTGCAAGAGGTGAACGGGTTTCGTCTCGATTCCAGCTGTGGTAACAAGTGCATACCAGTTGGCATCGGCCGAAAGCTGCGAGGAACACGAAAATAACTGAACTGCGATGGGGTGAACAGTGCAAGGCGTCATCCACTGTACACCAGTTTGGAATGCCTACCCACGGCAATGAGCGGTTAAGAAGGTGAAGACGAGCGGCACCTTGTAAGTATGAATAACTATAACCAGCAACGAACCGCATCGTTGACTGACAGCGTGTTGAATAGAATTGGTCTGCCATGGTGATGAGCGACAACCAGCAACATCTCAGAAAGGAGTTGCAAGAAAACATGAATGGACCGAATTACCACGGTGAAACATCGAACGCATAAGCAACATGCCTGGTGCAAGAAAAAATTTGAGTCCCCAACCGACGATGACCACGAAAGACAGACGCCTTGGAACTCAAATAGAATCGAATGCTAACCCATGACAGCTACAAGTCACCAACCAATGAAGACTGCGACAACGGAACTGTATTGAAATTTGAACAATTCTAATGTTTATAGCCGATCACAGCATGAGGTTGCCTGCGAAGAACTGAGTGAGGAGGTGTCAGCCTAGTGACGTCAGACGAATCGCGCACCGGAACCAACAAGGAAACAGGGGAGAGAGCCGACTTAAATTTACCTCAAAACCCTCCCATAAATTCAGGCCACTACCTTGGCTTTCATATTTATGTACAGTATCTCACAAAAGTGAGTACACCCCTCACATAAATGTAAACATTTTATTCTATCTTTTCATGTGACAACACTGAAGAAATGACACTTTGCTACAATGTAAAGTAGTAAATGTACAGCTTGTATAACAGTGTAAATTTGCTGTCCCCTCAAAATAACTCAACACACAGCCATTAATGTGTAAACCTCTGGCAACAAAAGTGAGTACACCCCTAAGTGAAAATGTCCAAATTGGGCCCAAAGTGTCAATATTTTGTGTGGCCACCATTATTTTCCAGCACTGCCTTAACCCTCTTGGACATGGAGTTCACCAGAGCTTCACAGGTTGCCACTGGAGTCCTCTTTCACTCTTCCATGACGAGCCCATTTGTGAGGTCAGGCACTGATGTTGGACCAGAAAGCCTGGCTCGCAGTCTCCGCTCTAATTTATCCCAAAGGTGTTCTATCTGTACAGGCAAGTCAAGTTCCTCCACCCCAAACTCGCTCATCCATGTCTTTATGGACCTTGCTCAGAACTCTTTGCAGGTCAGTCAAGTTCCTCCACCATAAACTCGCTCATCCATGCCTTTATGGACCTTGCTTTGTGCACTGGTCCAAAACATTTTGTGGAGGGGGGATTATGGTGTGGGGTTGTTTTTCAGGGGTTGGGCTTGGCCCCTTAGTTCCAGTGAAGGGAACTCTGAAGACGTCAGCATACCGAGACATTTTGGACAATTTCATGCTCCCAACTTTGTGAGAACAGTTTGGGGATGACCCCTTCCTCTTCACACATGGCTGCGCACCAGTGCACAAAGCAAGGTCCATAAAGACATGGATGAGTGAGTTTGGGGTGGAGGAACTTGACTGGCCTGCATCTCAACCCTGTAAAACACTTTTGGGATGAATTAGAGTGGAGACTGCAAGCCAGGCCTTCTCGTCCAACATCAGTGCCTGACCTGACAAATGCTCTTCTGGAAGAATGGTCAAACATTCCCATAGACACACTCCTAAACCTTGTGGACAGCCTTCCCAGAAGAGTTGAAGCTGTTATAGCTGGAAAGGGTGGGCCAACTCAATATTGAACCCTACGGACTAATAGGGCGTACACATGGTCGGACTTTGTTCAGACATTCTGACAACAAAATCCTAGGATTTTTTCCGACGGATGTTGGCTTAAACTTGTCTTGCATACACACGGTCACACAAAGTTGTCGGAAAATCCGATCGTTCTAAACGCGGTGACGTAAAACACGTACGTCGGGACTATAAACGGGGCAGTGGCCAATAGCTTTCATCTCTTTATTTATTCTGAGCATGCGTGGCACTTTGTCCGTCGGATTTGTGTACACACGATCGGAATTTCCGACAACGGATTTTGTCGTCGGAAAATTTTATCTCCTGCTCTCCAACTTTGTGTGTCGGAATATCCGATGGAAAATGTCCGATGGAGCCCACACACAGTCGGAATTTCCGACAACACGCTCCGATCGGACATTTTCCATCGGAAAATCTGACCGTGTGTACGGGGCATAAGACTGGGATGTCATTAAAGTTCATGTGTGTGTAAAGGCAGGTGTCCCAATACTTTTGGTAATATAGTGTAGAGATATATTTTACATTTAATAATAATAAAACGAAAAAATTAAAAAAAAACATTTGTTGTCTGGTTAGGATTTTAATCTAATTAAATTACTACAATTTAATGAATACAGTATAAGTATTTTGTAGTTGTTGCCCATAATACCCAAGCAGATTCCCGCAATCTTTTTTTTTTTTTTTTTTTTATAAAGTGCAGGCTGTTGATCAGAATCAAGCATCCATATGGTATACTGTGGGCCATGCTAGCATGCCTTTTTTTTAAGTTCTGGAAATGAGCCCCCGAAAAATACTTTACTGGTCGATTGACAACGGCCCGTTATACTTGCCAGAGGAAGTGGTTAAAAAGATCCGATTTAATTATGGAAAAAATATTTCCCCCTAACAGATCAGCCGTTCCAGCGTGCAGCCGCTGTTTTAGCTGCGAGGCCTGGATGTAAACTATAACTAACTTATATTCAATATGATCACAGCTGGTGACTGGTACATTGCCCGTCCCTCCGCCCGGCAGCGTAGAAACAGAATACGTCTATTGCATTTCCTGCTCCATATAGTCATTCCTAATGATATTAGGGAGGAAATACAGTCATAAAAAAGGAAAAAAAAAAAAAAGGAAAAAAAGCTCTTTTCATTCAGTTGTAATGGGCCATGGCTTACCTGTAAAAATCTTTTTTTTTTTGTTCTTGTTAAAGCTTATTTTAACCCAAGAACAGAAATGTAATGTGTTGCAGCTTGCCAGTCCATAAATACAGCGTCTGCATTTGTTTTTCAAGCTTTGTTTTCCATTATTTTCTCCTGGTGCAAGTAGTGCATTAATAGACATTGGATTGTGCTGCCACACAGGTGCACCGCTTTAGCACGTTGGGGTGCCATTTGAAATTATGCATGGGGCGTTACCTTAATGCAGCCTTTCTCAACCAGGATTCTGTAGAATGCTAGGGTTCCTCCGGAGGTTGCTAGGGGTTCCTTGAGCTATGAGCAATTTATGCCTCTCAGATAAGTTTTCACTGACACCATTTTTCTATTTAGCTTTTTATAAGGAGAACATTCTTCCGACTGACCACCAATGTACTGTAAGGAGACTTCTTCCCAATGAGCACCAATGTAAGGATCATTCTTCCCACTGACCACCAATGTAAGGAGCATTCTTCTCACTGATAACCAATGTAAGGAACATTCTTCTCACTGATCACCAATGTAAGGAACATTCTTCTCACTGATCACCAATGTAAGGAACATTCTTCTCACTGATCACCAATGTAAGGAACATTCTTCTCACTGATCACCAATGTAAGGAGCATTCTTCTCACTGATCACCAATGTAAGGAACATTCTTCTCACTGATCACCAATGTAAGGAACATTCTTCTCACTGATCACCAATGTAAGGAACATTCTTCTCACTGATCACCAATGTAAGGAGCATTCTCACTGATCACCAATGTAAGGAACATTCTTCTCACTGATCACCAATGTAAGGAACATTCTTCTCACTGATCACCAATGTAAGGAACATTCTTCCCACTGATCACCAATGTAAGGAACATTCTTCTCACTGATCACCAATGTAAGGAACATTCTTCTCACTGATCACCAATGTAAGGGACATTCTTCTCACTGATCACCAATGTAAGGAACATTCTTCTCACTGTCACTGATCACCAATGTAAGGAACATTCTTCTCACTGATCACCAATGTAAGGAACATTCTTCTCACTGATCACCAATGTAAGGAACATTCTTCTCACTGATCACCAATGTAAGGAACATTCTTCCCACTGATCACCAATGTAAGGAACGTTCTTCTCACTGATCACCAATGTAAGGAACATTCTTCCCACTGATCACCAATGTAAGGAACATTCTTCCCACTGATCACCAATGTAAGGAACATTCTTCCCACTGATCACCAATGTAAGGAGCATTCTTCCCACTGATCACCAATGTAAGGAACATTCTTCCCTCTGATCACCAATGTAAGGAACATTCTTCCCACTGATCACCAATGTAAGGAACATTCTTCTCACTGATCACCAATGTAAGGAATATTCTTCCCACTGATCACCAATGTAAGGAACATTCTTCCCTCTGATCACCAATGTAAGGAACATTCTTCCCACTGATCACCAATGTAAGGAACATTCTTCTCACTGATCACCAATGTAAGGAACATTCTTCTCACTGATCACCAATGTAAGGGGCATTCTTCTCACTGATCACCAATGTAAGGGGCATTCTTCTCACTGATCCCCAATATAAGGGGCATTCTTCTCACTGATCACCAATGTAAGGCACATTCTTCACAGTGAGCACCATAGTAAGGAGCTATCTTCCCACTGACAACCAATGTAAGGAGTATTCTTCCAAAACAAACACCATTATAAGGGGCATTCTTCCCAACGAGCACCAATAGAGGGGCATTCTTCCCACTCATGACCAATGCAAGGGGAATTCTTACCAATGAGCACCAAGGTAAGGAGCTTTCTTCCCAGTGATCACCGATGTAAGAAGTATTCTCCCCAATAACTGCCAGATTAATGTGCTGTGGGGTGTAAATAATTAATTAATGTCAGAGGGTCCTTGAGACGTAAAAATTATTTTAAGGGTTCCTCCATGTTATGAATGATTTAGAAAGGCTGCCGTAAAGTAAAGGTTGGATGTTGACCTTAAAGTAGATCTAAACTTTGCTAGGCCAATATTAAGGCCTCGTGCACATGGACCCTGCTGGGTACACATGGAAGTAAAGAGGCCAGAATATCTGCTGGGCACACATGGATGTAAACAGGGACTGTGCTAAGCAAACATGGATGTAAGGAGAGACTCTGCCGGGCTCTCACATAAATGTAAGAGGGGACCCTACTTGGCACACATGATTTTAAGGGGGATCTGTTGAGCATACCTGCATGTAAGGGGGTATTTGCTAGGCACACATGGGTGTAAGGGGGTACTCTGTTGGGCATACATGATGTAAGGGGGGCTCTGCTGGGTATACATGGATGGAGAAGGGGACTGCTGGGCACACATGGATGTAAGGGAGACTCTGCTAGGAACACTTGAATGTAAGCAGGGATTCTGCTGGGCACACATGGTTGTAACCGGGGCTCTTCTGGGCACACATGGATGTAAAGGGGCACTTTGCTGGGCATTCCTGAAAGTAGGAGGGACCCAGATGGGCACTCATGGATCCAAGGGGGGTTTCTGATGGTCACTCCTAAAGTAAGGGGTGGGGGCTGTTTAAAAAACAATTTTTTTTGGCCTGCCAATATTTGTAAAATGCATGATGTGGCCCTTGTACTGAAGAGTTTGGAGACCCCAGCTCTGGAGAAAAAAGGCTGACAAAGACTGTTGTATGTAATGTTCTCTGTATGGAGAAATTTGTATTTCTACTCAGTTTTGTAAAAATTTCAATTTTTACAACTTGAAGAACACATTCAGTAGATGCATCTACAGGAAAAAACGAGTTCTTTCTGCTGTATTGAAGAGTTCAAATTGTTTTGCGAGCTGCACGTAGAGCGACGTGCCGCGAGGGCAGTATATACCACATTTCAGCGCCAAGAGCCCGCAGTGATGGAGCGCCTGCACTCGGCCTGTCATCTTCTGGCCAGGACTGTCATGGTGTCAGTTTGAGATGATGAAACAAAGTACGGCTGACCTCTGGACTGGGAAAACAGATCTCAAACCAGCTGCTGCATCTCCCGTCCTCTCTGTTATCAAGTATCAGAAATAAGTCCAGGCACAGATCATATGACGCCTGGACAGAAGAAAAAAAAAACTGCTTGTTGCGAATGACATGACGAGACAGCTTCCTGCTGGCCTGGCTCCGCCACAACTGTCAATAGTGACAGTGCACATTGTAAGAGAACAAATCCCAATTGGGCTTGTGTAAGATTCAGAGCTTTTAGTCTTAAATGGTAAGTTCACCCAAAAGTGATTGAGTGTTTCTTCTCAGCTTCTCCTGTTCAACAAAGATGGTGGGAGGAGGTTTGCTTTGTACCTTCCTTTGCTAGTTTGAGGTTGTGTTCCCGTGTTCTTGAACTTAGCCTCATAATGAAAAAAATACCCTCCTGAACCTATTTCACACCCTTCATCTTTTTAAAGTGCCACTTCGGAAACCGTAAAGATGATCTCTCGCAGTGGGGCTGCACCTGCACTGCAAGGGTTACTTGCTCGTTTAGTTCTAAGGGGCGTAGATTTTCTTAGTAGATCTTCTGCTCCTCCACACTGCTAGACCGGTCTCTGCAACATCTTCTCCCCCATGCTCCAGTGGTCCAAGTCCTAACTTCATAAAGACCATGGCAGGGTCCAAGACTTTGGATGTGATAACACCGAGGGACAGTCCACCACCGGATCATGGGGAAGCACCATTTGATGAGGGAGTGGAGGATCATGTAAGTTAAAGTGCTTCCCCTCTCTCCTAGACTAAACAAGCAGTTAACCCTTTCAGCATGGGTACAGCAAGGGATCATTTGTAGTTTTCTGGGGTTGGGCTTTAACCCTTATACTGCCACTGCCGTATGGCAAACGTCAGTGACAGTGGGGAGTTTTACACACACCACACACTCCTGGCGACTGCAGCTGCCAGGAGTGTGTGTAAATCTGACAAGCCGCCACACCTGTAAGTCCCCCCCCCCCTACATGCCTGCCATGTCCCGGGTCCAGCATGGCGAGTGCAGCCAGGTAGATGGGAGAAAGATCAGCAAACGTTCGTTCGCTGATCTCTAAATACTGCTCATAACCCAGAAGCCACTTGTAAAACAACACTCAAAGGAGACCCAGAGCACTCAGTAGAAGTCCTGGGGCATAGAATGTATCATCATTCTATTTCAATGGAGACCCAGCGTACTCCGTAGATGTCTTGGGGCATAGAATTTATCATCTTCATATCTCAATGAAGACTCGGGTCACTCAGTAGAAGACCTGAGGCATATAATGTATCATCTCCATATATCAAAGGAGATCTAGGGCACTCAGTAGAAGACCTGAAGCATAAAACGTATCATCTTCATATATCAAAAGGGATCTAGGGCACTCAATAGAAAACCTGAGACACGGAATGTATCATCTTCATATCTCAATGAAGACCCAGGGCACGCAGTAGAAGACCTGAGGCATAGAATGTACCATCTTCATATATCAAAGGAGATCTAGGGCTCTCAGCAGAAGAACTGAGACATAGAATGTACCATCTTCATATTTCAATGGAGACCCAGGGCACTTAGTAAACGACCTGAGGCATAGAATGTATCATCTCCATATCTCAAAGGGGATCTAGGGCACTCAGTAGAAGACCTGAGTTATAAAATGTATCATCACCATATCTCAAAAGGGATCTAGGGCACTCAGTAGAAAACCCAAGGCATAGATTGCATCATCTTCATATTTGAATGGGGACCCAGGGCACTCAGTAGAAGACCTGAGGCATAGAATATATCATCTCTCTATCTCAAAAGGGATCTAGGGCTCTCTGTAGAACACCTGAGACAAAGAATGTATCACCTCCATATATCAATGGAGACACAGGGCACTCAGTAGAGGGTCTGAGGCATAGAATTTATCATCTCCATATCTCAAAGGGGATTGAGGGCACACGGTAGAAGACCTGAGGCATGGAATGTATCAATTTTAAAATTCAATGGAGACCCAAGGCACTCAATAGAAGACCTGAGGCATAGAATAGTTCATCTGCATGTCTCAAAGGGGATCTAGGGGGGCACTCAAGAGAAGACCTGAGGCATGTGACCTGGGTGCCAAGGTGTAGAAACGTCCTTGCCAAAAATTCACTTTCTGTTTGCAGATGAGCCAATGTTCAAAGGAATATTGACATGGAACCAAGGCACATTGCATTTTTCCCCCGTTTGCATAACAACCAAAGCTTTATACACTTTGTGAGAAATCAATAAAACTGATTGATAATTTGCACAGGACAAATGTACACACAGTTTCACTGGATGGACAAAGTGGACTTTACATGGCATTGAGGAAACCCCCCAAAGAACTTATATCTTAAATGGGCGTTGAATTTCGAAAGCATCTAAAAAAATACAGCCGGAATGGAGGATTTAAGCCTCTTTACATTACAACATCTTAACTGATAATAAATTTGTTCTTATAGCACTTGACAAGTCCATAAGTATCCCAATTCTTGTTTACAGATACAGGCCTGTTGCCTGCCTTTGCCCACACATTATTCCTAGCTATGTTTATATAATACGTCGTAGAGGAATTACACACGTCAATGAAAATTGCTCACGGACTGGGCGCCTTGAAAAGAAGAAATCCTCGAAGTCTGCCTTACGGAGTGCAAAAATAAAACCCTTGCCTGCGAGAAGAGATGGAGTTATGGACGGAGTTAAATTGAGCGGGTGTCAAGGAAGGAATTTGAGACAAAATGCAGATACCGACATTTTTACATGAGAGCTGCGCTTACATTGTCCAGGGGTTGATGGGTAATACAGTGCCATATTTGATAAATAGGAGCTGTGTTAAGGAGATAATGCCATTTTAGAGAGGGGAGGGGGCAGATCCTTGACTTGAGGATCGTGTAAACCATTTGCGAGATTAAGGGAGAAGAGTCGGGTCTCGACATACCTTCATACCAATCCTGGTGCGTCAAATAATCTTCCAATCAACTTGAAAAAAAAAGATCACACTAATGACTGTAAAGATCCACTGTAAATTACAAGAAAAAATAATGGGGGGCTCCATTGTAAAAACATTCCATAATTTCTAAGCAATGCTGTTTAGATCTATAACTTTATCCCAATATGCCATCTATGCAGATGTAGACCCTTTTGATACACTGTAAGGGATACCCAATGGAAGGTAGTAGGCTTACCCAAGAAGTGTAGGCTGATAACTGATTTATGGTGGAGCAGGGCGCAAGGTTAGACACGGTAATGGATCTGCTTTCTAGTACCACAATGGAGCACACTAGAAGTGAGAGGTCCTGGAAATGGGACTAAAATCACTCTGGAGTGAATAAAACCTGGGAGTTGGATCAGGACTCACTAAAGTAGAGGGAAAGTCCCTCAATAGAGCAAATGATGGGGGATCACCCAGGGTGTGCAGTTTAAGGGCCAGATGGCATTTACCAGGGACCCCTCGTAGGGGTTTGCACTTCACTGCATGCTAACCCCAGGTCGCGACATCCATATACAGCCTCCTGAAAGTATCATAGGCGTTTCAGTTGGAGTCACTAGGAATAGTCCGGAGGTCAGGGCTGGAGGTGAACTCAGATGATCAGGGGCAAGTCAGAGGTCAGACATTGCAGTAGACATGTGTAGTACTACCCCAATAGCAGAAGCTGTAAACAACCCAGTTCTTCCCTCCATTCTGGCTCAATGATAAGTCTAGGGGATGTTATTTGAGGGTTTTTATTGTTGAAGAACTTGGATCAGGTGTAGGGTAGTATGTGATACTCCACATTCACTGAATATTTACAGGAGGACACTTCACTTTCATAAGTCTTTCTAAGCAGTCTACAAGTGCACATGGCAGAACTGAATCCCATTTTTATAAGCTATTCCTGAATGGAATACTGCTGGCTTCTGCAGGCCAGTAATACTACTGGCTTCTGCACCTAAAAAGATACAACACACAGTCACAAGAACCCTGAGCACAGGTCAGTACTCACAATGCCACAGGATCTTGGGATGCCTGCTTCCAGTATTCACCAGACACTCTTCAATGAGGGAAAGGTCAATGCTCACAATGCCACAGACAGCTAGACTCCTTCTAACCTCCACTGGTCACTCTTTAGTGAGCTCCCCAGACCAGGTCCCCAGATGAGGATTCCCTTGACTAGCTTCAAAGGTAGATTATTAGAAGTAGGCCCCCAAGCTATGCTACAGCTGGGACCTTGATGATTACTAGCTTGAATTAGGATAGCTGCTGTAGATGTCCCCCACCCAGACTGGTGGATTCCTTCCAACAGGGAGAAGAGCCCCCTGCTGCTCTAAATCTCAGACTATTTATATGCCTCTCCAACCAACCTCTGGGCACATCTCCTTGGGAATAGGCTGGGGAACAATAAATATTCAGGCTGCTCATTTGCCCTGACCAACCTTCTATATTCTGGAAACCTTTGGAAGGCAGGGGAGAGCAATCAATCCTGCAGTCTGTGAGATCCAGAACAGCCAAAAGTAATCAACAACTGCTCCACTGAGTACAGAGGAGCCAAAAAGAACTAGATATGCCTATCATCCTAGCAACCTAACTAGGAGGGTGCTACACATGGATAACCACAAACAAGCCAGAGGTTAGGTTAGACTGCAAGCAGGGGTCAGAATTTGCAGCAGACATATTGTAGATACCCAGGAACATGAAAGCGGTTAGGACAGGCAGCAGAAAGAGGTAAGGACATGGAAAGCCAGAAACATGAAAGAGGTTAGGACAGGCAGCAGAAAAAGGTCAGGGCAGGCAGCTGATATTGATACCCAGGAACATGAAAGAAGTTAGGACAGGGAAGGGCAGACAACAGACATGAACAACCAGGAACATTACAGAGGTTAGGACAGGCAGCAGACAGAGGTCAGGGCAGGCAGCTGACATTGAAATCCAGGCCACATGAAAGAGGTTAGGACAGGGAGCAGACAGAGGTCAGGGCGGGCAGCAGACATGGATAACCTGGAACATCACAGAGGTTAGGACAGGCAGCAGAAAGAGGTCAGGGTGAGCAGCAGACATCGAAAAACAGGAATATGAAAGAGGTTATGACAGGCAGCAGACAGAGGTCAGGAAAGGCAGCTGACATTGATACCCAGGAACATGAAAGAGGTTAGGAAAGGGAAGGGCAGACAGCAGACATGGATAGGCAGGAACATTACAGAGGTTAGGACAGGCAGCAGAAAGAGGCCAGGGCGGGCAGCAGACATGGAAAGCCAGGAACATGAAAGAGGTTAGGACAGGCAGCAGACAGAGGTCAGGGCAGGCAGCTGACATTTATACCCAGGGACATGAAAGAAGTTAGAACAGGGAGCAGACAGAGGTCAGGGCGGGCAGCAGATATGGATAACCTGGAACATTACAGAGCTTAGGACAGGGCAGGCAGCTGACATGGATACCCAGGGACATGAAAGAGGTTAGGACAGTGAGTGGACAGAGGTCAGGGCGGGCAGCAGACATGGATAACCTGGAACATGACAGAGGTTAGGACAGGCATGCAAACAGAGGTCAGGACGGGCAGCAGAAATGGATAACCAGGAACATGAACGGGGTTAGGACAGGCTGCTCACTGAAGTTAAGATGGGCAGCAAATACCGGATAACCAGGAACTAACTAGAAGTTAATGCACAGGAATCAATGAAGAATACAGACTGGATAGCAAGAAGGCAAACCAAGGGGCTCAGCAGCTAGCTTGCAAAAGTGTTACTTGGAAAGTGTTGCTTGGACAATGAGTTTAAATAAAGTGGGCAGAGGAAGAAAGCTGCTCTGATTGGGTTCAGCCTGGAAGTTCAGAGTGAGAATGAAGCTGCGCCTCTCTGATTGGATGTGGCAATGACAGCTCATGCAGGACATGGCTGCGACTCTCAAGGTAAGACCCAGAAGTGTGCACAACCTTGTGCCATAGAAGCAGATGTGGTGCTGGATTAAGGAAGTCAATTGCAATGGCAGCTAGTATGCCAAGAAGCTGCTCTTCTAAACTTTGCACTCGGTATAATTGGTTGTCTGTGCCCGCCAACCTGTGAGATCATTAAGAGTCAATGAGAAATGTGCTGAGTCCGTGCCCACCTGTGACATTCAGAGGCAAAAAGGTCAGGTTCTGCTGTTCAGTTATTTAATGCTTCCACATGTGTTTGAGTATGGACTAGTGATCCATATTTATTAGAAAAACATTTCATATATGTTCACATATTTAGCAAATGAGTCCTTGTTTATAGCAACCCACCTCTGTAATATGGATTGATTGTCAGAAACACAAAAGTGTGTTTTAAATATATTTTTAATCAATCTAAATTTTTAATGGAAGGTTTATTCTAGTGGCGTTGTTTTTTTTGTTTTTACTGTTTTGACTACACCAAGGAGCTTTGTATATCTAAATAAATAATAAATAAATATGCCGTGCCCCAAAGCGTGACATTTCAATCCGTGTTTCCGAGAGATCTGCAACACACTATGGAATGTGTCAACAATCCATTCATAAATAAAGGCATTACATTTATTTTGGACATACAGTATATAGTGATACAACCCTATAAATAAAGGTTGTCTGGTTAAAACACGTAAACTTGTATTAAAAGGTTTTTCATGGATCTTTTATGGAGGGCTTACCTTGCAGGGGTGTCAAACTGGTGGCCCTCCAGCTGTTGCGGAACTACAATACCCATCATGCCTCTGCCTGTGGGAGTCATGCTTGTAACTGTCAGCCTTGCAATGCCTCATGGGACTTGCAGTTCTGTAACAACTGGAGGGCCGCCAGTTTGTTGTGTGTTTACTGTTTGTAATACAGCATATAGCGTGCAAGTCTAGAATTAAACACAACCCTTACTTAACCCTTACTTAAGGTGGGATACTTCACCCCGTGCTTTAGTAAGTCCTGTTATCCTCAATGGCAGCTATTCTCAACTAGGGTTCCTCCATGGTTTGCTTGGGGTTCCTTGGGCTGTGGTGGATTAACCTATCATCTGATGGTGCCTGCATAGTTAAGGACCAATTCCACTCTGCAGAGCAAGCAGCAGGGTGGCATTCTGACCATCACTAATAAGAGAGCATTCTTTCCACTGATCACCAATGTAAGGAATATTCTTCCCACTGATCACTAATGTAAGGAACATTCTTCCCACTGACCACCAATGTAAGGAGCATTCTTCTCACTGATCACCAATGTAAGGAATATTCTTCCCACTGATCACCAATGTAAGGAGCATTCTTCTCACTGATCACCAATGTAAGGAACATTCTTCTCACTGACCACCAATGTAAGGAACATTCTTCTCACTGATCACCAATGTAAGGAGCATTCTTCCCACTGATCACCAATATAAGGAGCATTCTTCTCACTGATCACCAATGTAAGGAACATTCTTCTCACTGATCACCAATGTAAGGAACATTCTTCTCACTGATCACCAATGCAAGGAACATTCTTCTCACTGATCACCAATGTAAGGAACATTCTTCTCACTGATCACCAATGTAAGGAACATTCTTCCCACTGATCACCAATGTAAGGAACATTCTTCTCACTGATCACCAATGTAAGGAACATTCTACTCACTGATCACCAATGTAAGGGCAATTTTCCCCACTGGCCACTAATGTAAGGGACATTCTTCCCACTGATCACCAATGTAAGGGGCATCTTCCCACTGACCACCAATGTAAGGGGCATTTTCTCCACTGGCCACCAATGTAAGGAGCATTCTTCCCACTGATCACCAATGTAAGGGCAATTTTCCCCACTGGCCACTAATGTAAGGAGCATTCTTCCCACTGATCACCAATGTAAGGAGCATTCTTCTCACTGATCACCAATGTAAGGAGCATTCTACCCACTGGCCACCAATGTAAGGAGCATTCTTCCCACTAATCACCAATGTAAGGGACATTCTTCCCACTAATCACCAATGTAAGGGACATTCTTCCCACTGATCACCAATGTAAGGGACATTCTTCCCACTGATCACCAATGTAAGGAACATTCTTCCCACCGGCCAGCAATATAAGGAACATTCTTCCCACTGATCACCAATGTAAGGGCCATTCTTCCCACCGACCACCCAAAATGTGGAGCATTATTCCCACTGTAATGCCCCGTACACACGGTCGGACATTGATCGGACATTCCGACAACAAAATCCATGGATTTTTTTTGACGGACGTTGGCTCAAACTTGTCTTGCATACACACGGTCGCACAAAGTTGTCGGAAAATCCGATCGTTCTAAATGCGGTGACGTAAAACACGTACGTCGGGACTATAAATGGGGCAGTAGCCAATAGCTTTTGTCTCTTAAATTATTCTGAGCATGCGTGGAACTTTGTCCGTCGGAATTGTCTACACGCGGTCGGAATTTAAAGGATCGGATTTTGTTGTCGGAAAATTTTATAGCATGCTCTCAAACTTTGTGTGTCGGAAATTCCGATGGAAAAAGTCAGATGGAGCCTACACATGGTCGGAATTTCCAACAACAAGCTCCGATCGCACATATTCCATCGGAAAGTCCGACCGTGTGTACGGGGCATAAGAAGCATTCCTCCCTTTTTACTGACCACCCAGTGTAAGGGGCATTCTTCCAAGTGACCACCAAGGTAGGGAACATTCTTTCCACAGTGTCGCAGGTTTCTACACTTTGGTTCATCAACTTGTGCTTTTAATGAGTGTCACCAATTGCTATGGAATGTGTGGTAAAGAATTAATGAACAAAGTCGTAAACATAAAAATGACAGTTTCCATAAGCAAAAAAGATATTGCTTAGAAAAATCAAAAAGAGCAACTTATAAATAGAACAGCAAAAAAATAATTAAGATAACATTTTTTTTTATAAATTGGTACAGTAGCTCTCATTACAGAAGACAGATACAAATGATTTTCTCCGGATGCTGCTCAGTGTTAATATTGTATTATTCGAACGTGTTATTTCGGAAAAAAAAAAAAAAAAAGAAATCCCCCCACCCCCCATTTTGTTCTACTGACCTTTCCACAGCTTTGTTTCTAATGTCTTTTTCACTCTTGGTTGGGCTCCTGTGACAGATCAAATGGTTTCTTTATGCAGATGGCAAGATAGACCGCGATCACGTATTCACTGCCATCAGCGAGTCCTCTTCATCAGCTGGGCCTGCGCCATAAAATAGTCTTGATCTAATCAAAAAAACATCATATTCCCTCAAAGTACTCCCGTTAATGAGATCTTTGACGCCCTGGCTAGATTAAAAAACTAACAATTTAATTAAAAAGATACATGTGTTCTGGGGGGGAAAAAAAAAAGCCGTGTCCAAAAGTGTAAATATAAATTCTGGGTGAGCGTGCACATAAATAACCTCAAAATGTTCAGAAAAATCCAAGATCGGATCAGAACGTGCCGGAGATTTATGTGATTGCGACAGATTTTAATTGATTACCGGGGTGTTTTGAAGTACAGATCAGAAGATTAATATTGGGGAGCATAAATCAAAATGTGGATTTTTTTTTTTCTTGGGAGGAAAAGACTATTTTTAAAGTAAAAAGCCATGTAAAAGAGCAGACTATACAGTCATTGGCAGAGTGGGCAAGAGCACCTGTCATCTATAGTGCACTTGTAGCTTAAAAAAAAACAAACAAAAAAAACCATGATAACCACTGAAGCAGAAGGATAGATATATTAGGCACTGACCTTATTTTGTTATTCATGAAGGGATAGAATATTCTAGAGCAGTAATATTAATGTGTATCTAAACCCAAGAACAAAAAAATAACATGTTACAACTTACTGATCCCTGGATGTGGTGGCTGCATTTGTTTTCTTTTGTTCAGGTTTTTTTCCTTTATTTTAACCTGGTGATCCTGCCAGTAACCGAGTTCCTAACCTGATGTGACAACATTCAACGTACTGAAACTATTTAAGAGCAATACAAGCTTCTCTTCCCTTTTTTCCCTTCTCCCCTTCTTTCTCTTCCCTTCTCCTTTTCACTCCTCTGTCCCCTTTCCTTTCCCTCTCCTTACCTCTTCCCTCCTTTCTCTTCCCTTCCTCTCTTTTTTTGCCATTTCCTCTCCCATCCCCTCCCCTCTCCTCCCTTCCCTTCCCCTCTCCTCTCTTCCTCTTTCCTCTGCTCACTTCTCCCTTTTTTCTTCCCTACTTTTCCTTCCTTTCCCCTCTACTCTCTCCTCCTTTCCTATCCCCTTTCCACTCTTTTCCTCCTTTCCCTTCCCATTCCCTCTCACCTCCTCTCTTTTTCCCATTCCTTCTCCTACTTTCTCCTTTCCTCTACTCGCTTCCCTCCCCTTCCCCTCTCCTCTTCTTTCCCTTCCTGTTTCCTCTCATATCTGCTCCTTTCCCTTACATAACTCTCAGCTCTCCTCTCTCTTCTCCTTTTCAATTTCCTCTCCTCTCCTTCCCTTCTCCTCTCCTGTCCCCTCTCTTCTCCTTTTCCTTCCCTTCCCTTCTCCTCTCCCCCCTCTTCCTCATTTCTTTCCCCTCCTCTCCTCTTGCCTCTCCCCTTCTCTCCTGTCCTCCCCTCCCCTCTCCTCTCCTCTCGCCTTCCCTTCCCATCTCCTCTGTTCTCCTTCCCTCCCCTCCCCTCTCCTCTCCTCTCGCCTTCCCTCCCCTTCCCCTCTCCTATTCTTTCCCTTCCTGTTCCCTCTCATCTCTGCTCCTTTCCCTTCCCTTACTCTCAGCTCTCCTCTCTCTTCTTCTTTTCAATTTCCTCTCCTTTTCTCTCCTTCCCTTCTCCTCTCCTGTCCCCTCTCTTCTCCTTTTCCTTCCCTTCCCTTCTCCTCTCCCCCCTCTTCCTCATTTCTTTCCCCTCCTCTCCTCTTGCCTCTCCCCTTCTCTCCTGTCCTCCCCTCCCCTCTCCTCTCCTCTCGCCTTCCCTTCCCTTCCCATCTCCTCTGTTCTCCTTCCCTCCCCTCCCCTCTCCTCTCGCCTTCCCTCCCCTTCCCCTCTCCTATTCTTTCCCTTCCTGTTCCCTCTCATCTCTGCTCCTTTCCCTTCCCTTACTCTCAGCTCTCCTCTCTCTTCTTCTTTTCAATTTCCTCTCCTTTTCTCTCCTTCCCTTCTCCTCTCCTGTCCACTCTCTTCTCCTTTTCTTTCCCTTCCCTTCTCTTCTCCTCCCTCTTCTTTATTTCTTTCCCTTCCACTCCTCTCGCCTCCCCTCTCCTATATCCTGTCCTCCCCTCCCCTCTCCTTTCCTCTCGCCTTCCCTTTCCATCTCCTCTATTCTCCTTCCCTCCCCTATCTTCTCCTCTCCTCTGTCTTCTCCTTTTCTTTCCCTTCCCCTCCTCTACTCTTGTCTCCCCTCCTCTCTCCTTCTCCTCGCCTCTCCTTTCTCTTCTTTTCTTTCTCTTCCCCTCCTCTCCTCTTGCCTTCTCTCCCCGTTCCTCTCCTTCCCCTCTCCTCCTCTCCACTCCCCTCTTCTTTTTTTTTCCCTTCCCCTCCTCTCCTCTCGCCTCCTTTCCTCTCCTTCCCTTCCCCTCTCCTCCCCTCTGTTCTGATCTCCTCAATCTTCTTTGGGAAGATAAAACTTATAAAAATCCAATAAAGAGATACTGTAACATTTTCCTACAGCTGCATGTGTTCGCTAAGTGTAAACGCATTTTTACAACAAAAAATAAAAATCAACATTTTGTGTTGGGCTGCAGGTTGGACACCTCTGATCTAACCATTGCATGCTTTATAAAAAAAAAAAAAAAATTGGCTTTACCTGCAGGACATATTATAGATGGAATCTCCTGGTCCTTGCTTTATTATTCTTTGTACTGAGACATTGGTGTAGGATGTGGAGTTCAGGTGCCCCAAAAAGTGAGTGACTTACAAAGTAACAAGAGAAGGATAAGAATGACAAGTCAACAATGACAATGCCATACTTTAATCTAGAAAGATTATTTTTTTTACTTGCACTTGGCCAATTGTCTCTTGTCAGTTCTGCTCACATAATAACAACTCCCAAACTTTATTTAGAATTAAAAATGAATGAACAATGATGGCTGTGCAAGGTAAAACAGGCGATATAAAGAATTTAAAGTGGACCCAGGATCAGATATACAATATTTGTTCATGTTAGGTGCATGCATGCTAAGTAATGTGTCAATAAAATACTTCCAGGCATTTGTTACCTCTCACAAATGTAGCACCCTCTAGTGTACAGTTTAGAGTGAGGAAAATGTATTTTGACTCACATTAGCCTGTGTGAGTCTGGTCAATTGGCTGGAGTTACTGTAGGTCAGGCTGGAGGACTCAACAGGTCGGACCTCTGGTACATTCCCCTGGTTCTAGAGGCTGATGGAAGTTTCTAGAAGCTAGTGGGTGGAGGCGAAGAGGTCAATCCTCATCAGGAGGCCTAACAGGTTGGCTGGGTCAGCCCACACATACACTATATTGTCAAAAGTATTGTGACACCTGCCTTTACACACACATGAAGTTTAATGGCATCCCAGTCTTAGTCCATAGGGTTCAATATTGAGTTAGCCCACCCTTTGCATGAATTAGAGCGGAGACTGTGAGCCAGGCCTTCTCGTTCAACATCAGTGCCTGACCTCACAAATGCTCTTCTGGAAGAATGGTACAACATTCCCATAGACACACTCCTAAACCTTGTGGACAGCCTTCCCAGAGCAGTTGAAGCTGTTATAGCCGCAAAGGGTGGGCCAACTCAATATTGAACCCTACGGACTAAAACTGGGATGCCATTAAATTTTACATGCCTGTCAGCTCATCTGATTTTTTTTTTACCCATGGGACTGACTAAAAAAGTAAATAAATTTTTTTTAAAAAAAATCGTCCTGTTGTATTTGGTGGGTGATTTATTTTTTTTTTCTGGCAAGCAACCCACCTCCCTTTCTTTTTGGACAAAATGTACACTCAGGTAATTTTTGATGCAACCTTTACTGGGATCTCATAAACATAACGGCGACGCGTTCCTGAGAAATAATTAGGGGTTTACCTAAATTTATGAGGCTTTATTATTATCAATAAGGTTAAGGAAATCTAAGGGGAAACATTTCAACCTTGCTTAAATGTGTTCAAGAATTGTACTCAGCAGTTTCCTTCCAAAGCTCAGGATATCACTAAATCACTCCAGAAGCTTTTTGTAATTCGTCATCGCAATCCGCCACTGTGGACATTATAAGATATGGAACTTATAACACCGTGGCTAAACTCTGCGGTTCAACATTAACCTCTGGACGGTGCCAAACCGTTGCTAGTGATAGAAATACGGTTGCTTGTTGACTCGGAGTTAAAAAATACATATAGAATGGGGGGAAAAAACTGCGCTAAAGTCAAAAATAAATAAAAGAGCTGCTAGCACTCAAACAAAGTCTAACGTGAATGGTGAAATGTGAATTTTCACCATAAAGAGTACATATGACTTACCAGGTGGCGTGGGAAAGGGATTTGGGCATAGCTCCTGAAGCGGAAGACTGGCATTCATGGAGTACCCACATTCATAACTACTTGCTGACCAGGCCTTTTCTGGAACTCTTTGTTTTCAAGTTTAAATAAGTATATTTTTGCTAGAAAATTACTTAGAACTCCCAAACATTATATATATATATATATATATATATATATATATATATATATATATTCTTTAGCAGAGACCCTAGAGAATAAAATGGCGATTGTTGCAATATTTTATGTCACACTGTATTTGCATAGCGGTCTTTCAGATGCAATTTTTGGGGGAAAAATACACTTTAATGAAATAAAAAAAACCCACAATAGTTACCACAATTTTTATGTATAATGTTAAAGATGATGTTATGAAGAGTAAATAGATACCTAACATGTCATGCTTACAAACTGCGCACGCCCGTGGAATGGCGGCAAACTACAGTACCTAAAAATCTCCATAGGTGACATTTAAAGCTTTTTACAGGTTACCTGCTTAGAGTTACAGAGGAGATCTTGCACTTGAATTATTGCTCTCACTCTAACAATTACGGCGATACCTCACATGTGGGGTTTGAACAACATAAAATACAGTACAAGACTGGTAGATATACCTATAACAAGCAAAATGTTACCAACGTCCTAGCAAATAAGCAGCGTATGGTCTGTAAACAGTAGAATTATGGTTAAAAGTAACTTAACTCAGGTTACAGTGGGTTCATGATCTTCATAGGCAATGAGGACCCATGCTAAATTTATAAGCAGTTGCTGGAGATCAGGCGAAAGCATCTTCAAGTATAGTTTCTTCTAGCTGAAACAGACCTTTCTTGGTGTTAAGTCATTATGGAGGCCTCGTTGTCTACAGAGAACGTAAACCCACTGTAACCTGAGTTAAGTAACTTAACCATATTTCTACTGTTTACAGACCATAGACTGCTTATTTTTTAGGAAGTAGGTAACATTTTGCTTGTTATAGGTAGTGTATATCTGTCAGTCTTGTATTGTATTCCTAAATTTGTAATAATTTTGTATGTAAAGCCTTTTTGTTTAGTAAAAACATATTAATACACTACGCAAAGTAACCTTAATAGACCAAAGCAAAACAATTGGGGGCTCGTCCGGGATTTGTGCTAAAAGTTAAACTGAAGCAGACCTGTTTTGTGCAGTGTGTTGTGTAGCTTGTGCTAAGTAAAGCATTTTTGTTTAGTAAAAGCACATTAATACACTGCAGAGGTCTGAGCTGTCCTTGCTTATAACGCAAAGTAACCTTAATAGACCAAAGCAATACAATTGGGGGCTCGTCCGGGATTTGCACTAAAAGTTCAGCTGAAGCAGACCTGTTTTCTGCAAGGTGTTGTGTAGCTTGTGCTATGTAAAGCGTTTTTGTTTAGTAAAAGCACATTAATACACTGCAGAGGTCTGAGCTTCCTTGCTTATAACACAAAGCAAACTTTACTAGACACCAAAGCAAAACAGAGACACACACACAATCTTATTTTACTTTACATTTGTAGCAGCTACAATCGCTATTGCTACCGCATGGAAAAGCACGGTTATCGATTTAGCCCTAATGAAAACGTAAACTTACCTGGATTATGCTGAACAAAAAGATTGTGAGTGTCCTGCGGAATAAACAATCTCTTTTTGAAAAAATTTGGTCCCCCTGGCTTACTTTCCTACAGGTTCCAGGCGCACGGAGCTGACTTCTGTGTGTGCATTCAGCACGCACACGCCTATGTTCACAACACAAGTTATGTGTACTACACTACAGATCATCTCTTAGAAGCTAAGTATTGATGGTGCCTTAGACCTCATGGGTCATACTTATTGTGGGTCGTGCCAATGGAGGGCTTCGTTTTAAGGTAAGTTTCCCTTAATGTGCTAGTATACGACGCATACTAGCACATTATAACATTGCCTTGCAGGTTTAAAAGGTAGCCTACAGTATTATCACTAATCACTGTATTAGTGTCACTAGCGATGTCAGCGTCAGTTAGTGACCCTCCCAGCCAGTGTTTGTTAGCACCAGATTGTCCGCCACCTTATTATAGCCCCACTGTAGGTCGCCGATCACAACCATTACAGTATAGCATCTATAGCTGGGTAAATTCCAGTATGTATACCATAGTTTGTAGATGCTAACACTTTGACACAAACCACTTAATCAATGCTTATTGGGATTTTTTTTTTACCAAAAACATGTAGCAGAATACATATTGGCCCAAATGAATGAAGAAATTAGATTTTTTTGTATTTTATTGGATATACACTCACCGGCCACTTTATTAGGTACACCTTGCTAGTACCGGGTTGGACCCCCTTTTGCCTTCATTCTTCATTTACATTAGTTACATTAGTTACATTAGGGTGCGCACCCCAAAGCTCAAACGCCTTTCTCTGCAGCCTTAGCTGCACTGAGCAGTGTTTGAATAGGAAGTGCTCTGTATGGAGCAGCTTCCTGTTCATTTACTAGCTGAAGCATCGTACAGTTTACTATGCTTCAGTTGTGAATGAACACAGTGAGTGAGTGTGTTCACTGTGTTCATTTAGAAAAGGAAGGAGCTGGTAAATGATATATTTACTAGCACCTTCCCCCACTCTTCATACTGAAACATCCCCGCAGCCGGGGGGAGAGGAGAAGAGAGGGATGAAGCCAGCAGCACTACGGCTCGGGCTAACACGGAGGAAGCCCGGACAGTAGGAAGAATCGGCACTGCACGTAGTGATTAGGGAGTGCCCAGACACACTTGGCACACCCCCTGCGTACGCCTATGACACTGGCTGGGATGGGGATAAACATCAGGGATGATCAAAGGGTTAAGTGTGTGCCTAGCCAGTGTTTTAGTACAGTGTAGGAGGAGCTTTTACTAGTGGAAGGCATGGTTCCTTGTCCCTGCTTTGCAGGAATACGCGATCCATGCCTTCCCTATTGACAGAATGGCGATCTGCCTTGTTTTCATAGGTAGACTTCCTTTATGCCTGTGTAACGAATGATCGGCAGGTACCAGCGGACATCGACTCTGCGGTACCCGCTGTTTGGCTCACAGTGGAAGCGAAGAGCTGCATCACATATACACTATATTACCAAAAGTATTGGGACGCCTGCCTTTACACACACACATGAACTTTAATGGCATCCCAGTCTTAGTCCGTAGGGTTCAATATTGAGTTGGCCCACCCTTTGCAGCTATAACAGCTTCAACTCTTCTGGGAAGGCTGTCCACAAGGTTTAGGAGTGTGTCTATGGGAATGTTTGACCATTCTTCCAGAAGTGCATTTGTGGGGTCAGGCACTGATGTTGGAGCAGAAGGCCTGGCTCGCAGTCTCCGTTCTAATTCATCTCAAAGGTGTTCTCTTGGGTTGAGGTCAGGACTCTGTGCAGGCCAGTCAAGTTCCTCCACCCCAAACTTGCTCATCCATGTCTTTATGGACCTTGCTTTGTGCACTGGTGCACAGTCATGTTGGAACAGGAAGGGGCCATCCCCAAACTGTTCCCACAAAGTTGGGAGCATGAAATTGTCCAAAATGTCTTGGTATGCTGACACCTTAAGAGTTCCTATCACTGTAACTAAAGGGGCCAAGGCCAACCCCTGAAAACAACCCCACACCATAATCTCCCCTCCACCAAATGACTTGGACCAGTGCACAAATCAAGGTCCATAAGGACATGGATGAGCGAGTTTGGGGTGGAGGAACTTGACTGGCCTGCACAGAGCCCTGAGCTCAACCCAATAGAACACCTTTGGGATGAATTAGAGCCAGGCCTTCTCATCCAACATCAGTGCCTGACCTCACAAATGCGCTTCTGGAAGGATAGTCAAACATTCCCATAGACACACTCCTAAACCTTGTGGACGACCTTCCCAGAAGAGTTGAAGCTGTTATAGCTGCAAAGGGTGGGCCAACTCCAGGGGTGGACTGACAACTCATGGGGCCCCCGGGCAATAGGAGATTATGGGGCCCCCGGGCAATAGGAGAAGATTATGGGGCCTCCGGGCAATAGGAGATTATGGGGCCCCCGGGCAATAGGAGAAGATTATGGGGCCTCCGGGCAATAGGAGATTATGGGGCCCCGGACAATAGGAGATTATGGGGCTCCCGGGCAATAGGAGATTATGGGGCCCCCGGACAATAGGAGATTATGGGGCCCCCCCGGCAATAGGAGAAGATTGTGGGGCCCCTGGGCAATTGGAGATTATGGGCCCCCTAGGCAATAGGAGATTATGGGGCCCCCGGGCAATAGGAGAAGATTATGGGGCCTCCGGGCAATAGGAGATTATGGGGCCCCCGGGCAGTAGGAGAAGATTATGGGGCCTCCGGGCAATAGGAGATTATGGGGCCCCGGGCAATAGGAGATTATGGGGCTCCCGGGCAATAGGAGATTATGGATTATGGGGCCCCCGGACAATAGGAGATTATGGGGCCCCCCGGCAATAGGAGAAGATTGTGGGGCCCCTGGGCAATTGGAGATTATGGGCCCCCTAGGCAATAGGAGATTATGGGGCCCCCGGGCAATAGGAGATTATGGGCCCCCAGGCAATAGGAGATTATGGGGCCCCCAGGCAATAGATTATGGGGCCACATAATATACAAACACACACATACAGTATACACACACAGACACACAATATACACACACACAGTACACACACACAGAATACACATACACACACTGAAAAGGTACTGGAGAGGCGGGGCAGCTATAATCTTGGGATTTTTTTAAAAACACAGATTTTTGCATACTGTCCCTGGTTTTATTGAGGCTGGCAACCCTGATGGGGCCCTCGGGCAGTGCCCAAGTGCCTGAATGGTCAGTCCGCCCCTGGCCAACTCAATATTGAACCCTACGGACTAAGACTGGAGGGCCATTAAAGTTCATGTGCGTGTAAAGGCAGGCGCCCCAATACTTGTGGTAATACAGTGTAGTTCTGCCTCTGTAACAAGTGATTGGCGGGTGACGGTGAGCATTGAGTCCACAGTACCCGCCCATCAGCTCCTGCTGTGTATAATCAAAGAGGAGTGAGGCACCGGCGGTGTGCCCCCTACCCGGAAGAGCCTCGTCACTTATATATACGTGATCCAGCACGCAGCTGCCGGCCTGTTGCAGTAAAACTGCTATGGGGTGGACAGCAAGTGGTTAAAGTAGCGCAGTGCTGAATAGCAAAAAAAAAATGCCCTGGTCATGAATGGGGAAAAACCTTCTGGAGGTCAAGTGGTTAAACTAGTAAGCATCATTCAAACGCTAATCTAATAAAAAAGAAATAAACACCAACCCACCAAGCGACCTGTCATGGAACACGGTATTCCGGCCGCTCGGCAAAACACAGCCCAGATCTATGCAAAGTATTGCAAATGACGGCAATCTTTTATCTTAAAACCTCGTTATCAAGCTCAAGTGGAAGAAAAAAGAAAAATAAGGGCGAGCAAAGAGGCGCCAATGCTGTAAAGGGGGTTTGCCCGGGAAATCAAATGCGAATATGGCGCAAGCCAATTTATTTACAAGTGCTCGGCTTCTCCACGAGTTATATAAGAGGCACGAAAGGTCAGCCATATACAGCGTGGTGTGGTTTTAATTAGAAGGGTTTCCAGTATCAACAAGGAGCGTCGTGTCTACCTCTGAAACGAGATGACAGTTCGGCTTGGCGTAGCCGCCTAATAAAGTTCCATGGATCAGCGCCTCCTTGATGTAATCTCGCGCAACTCAAAAGTTTGCATTTTAATTGAACGTAGCAGGTTAACAGACTCTCCAAATTTTACTAATCCATAAAAAAAAAAAAAAAAAAAAATTTACTACCTGCTGTTTAATAAAAAAAAAAATTTTAAATAAAAAAACTAAAAAAAAAACTAAAAAAAAAAAAAAAAAACTGTCAAAGTCACTTAGTCAGCTAGCGAAACAATGGCTTTAATGGAACATCTATCAACAAAATAAATAAATAAATAAATAATACACGTGAGAAAAAAAAAAAAAAAATATTTGGTTAAATATCGCTAAGCGACTTAAGGTTGATTAGACGGTTCTATATAGTGTAAAACCGCACAGACAGGCGGAGGCATATGTCCGACTTCTGTCATATCTGTTCCTTAATGAGGAGCAAACCGTATTAACTACTAAGTATATAGTTACTGACTGCTCATTATAGAAACTTCTCTATACCATCGAATTAGCAGCGAGGTTGACAAGAAGGTGACATAGCTTAACTTATTTTTTAAATTGCTTAACTTTAGCGCAAACGTTTAAAAAAAAAAAAAAAAATATTGTCAAAGTATTTATAGAAGAATATTTCTGTGATCTACCATTAAGGGGGAAATTTAGTCACTTTATATGACAGAATCAAGCTGCTTGAGATTCAGATGACCGGAGACTGCCAAAAAAATACAACACGGGCTTTGTGATTCATTTTTCGCTTTGAGACGTTACACCGAGGAAAGGAAACAGAGATTTGTACACCGGCGAAAGAAGCAAAGAGGCAGCCAGTTTTTTGTTTATTTTTTATTTATTTTTTTTAACTCCAAGGACGTTTTTGCAAAAAATTTTGTATTAAGCCATGGCTGCAGCTCGGTTGATTGAGGTGTGAGGTGATTCCTACATTTTGATCAGTTTGTGTAAGGGAACCGCTTGCATTGTGCACACAAAATATACAGTATATCACAAAAGTGAGTACACCCCTCACATTTTTGTTAATATTTTCTTCTATCTTTTCATGTGACAACACTGAAGAAATGACACTTTGCTACAATGTAAAGTAGTGAGTGTACAGCTTGTATAACAGTGTAAATTTGCTGACCCCGCAAAATAACTCAACTCACAGCCATTAATGTCTAAACCGCTGGCAACAAAAGTGAGTACAACCCTAAGTGAAAATGTCCAAATTGGGCCCAATTATCCATTTTTCCTCCCCAGTGTCATGTGACTCGTTAGTGTTACAAGGTCTCAGGTGTGAATGGGGAGCAGGTGTGTTAAATTTGGCGTTATCGCTCTCACTCTCTTATACTGGTCACTGGAAGTTCAACATGGCACCTCATGGCAAAGAACTCTCTCTGTTGCTATACATAAAGATGGCCTAGGCTATAAGGAGATTGCCAAGACCCTGAAACTGAGCTGCAGCACGGTGGCCAAGACAGGTTCCACTCTGAACAGGCCTCGCCATGGTCGACCAAAGAAGTTGAGGTCACGTGCTCAGCGTCATATCCAGAGGTTGTCTTTGGGAAATAGACGTATAAGTGCTGCCAGCATTGCTGCAGAGGTTGAAGGGGTGGGGGGTCAGCCTGTCAGTGCTCAGACCATACGCCGTACACTGCATCAAATTGGTCTGCATGGCTGTCGTCCTAGAAGGAAGCCTCTTCTAAAGATGATGCACAAGAAAGCCCGCAAACAGTTTGCTGAAGACAAGCAGACTAAGGACATGGATTACTGGAACCATGTCCTGTGGTCTGATGAGACCAAGATAAACTTATTTGGTGCAGATGGTGTCAAGCGTGTGTGGGGGCAACCAGGTGAGGAGTACAAAGACAAGTGTGTCTTGTCTACAGTCAAGCATGGTGGTGGGAGTGTCATGGTCTGGGGCTGCATGAGTGCTGCCGGCACCGGGGAGCTACAGTTCATTGAGGGAACCATGAATGCCAACATGTACTGTGATATACTGAAGCAGAGCATGATCCCCTCCCTTCAGAGACTGGGCCGCAGGGCAGTATTCCAACATGATAACGACCCCAAACACACCTCCAAGATGACGACTGCCTTGCTAAAGAAGCTGAGGGTAAAGGTGATGGACTGGCCAAGCATGTCTCCAGTCCTAAACCCTATTGATCATCTGTGGGGCATCCTCAAACGGAAGGTGGAGGAGCGCAAGGTCTCTAATATCCACCAGCTCCGTGATGTCGTCATGGAAGAGTGAACTCCATGACCAAGATGGTTAAGGCAGTGCTGGAAAATAATGGTGGCCACACAAAATATTGACACTTTGGGCCCAATTTGGACATTTTTACTTAGGGGTGTACTCACTTTTGTTGCCAGCGGTTTAGACATTAATGGCTGTGAGTTGAGTTATTTTGCGGGGTCAGCAAATTTACACTGTTATACAAGCTGTACACTCACTACTTTACATTGTAGCAAAGTGTCATTTCTTCAATGTTGTCACATGAAAAGATATAATAAAATATTTACAAAAATGTGAGGGGTGTACTCACTTTTGTGAGATACTGTATATTCAATCTTAGTGGCCACCTTTCTCCTAAGGCCTGTGTACCCTCTCGTACTCTTATGCAGGACTGGGGCACTATATTCAAAGATCTGGGGAACCCATTTGGAACCCTCATAGGCAGAGTTCAAGTACTGTGTCAGATGATCCAGAGAAGATAGGTAATCTAATGAAAAGTTCTGGGCAGGTGGCATTCCGAAATAGAAATAGAAGTTTGTGTCCAAAGCAAGAGTCAGGGCAGGCACCGCTCAGAGAGATTTGTCAGGATCCAAAGCAAGAGTCAGGGCAGGCAGCGTTCATATGGAATAGTTGTATCCAAAGCAAGACTCAGGGCAGGCACCCTTCAGAAAGAGTAGTCCATATCCAAAGCAAGGCAGATGGTGTTTAGAGATAGTAGTCTGTGTTCAAAGCAAGAGTCAGGGCAGGCAGCTTTCAGAGATAGATATCTGTATCCAAAGCAAGAGTCATGTAGGGCAATCTTCAAAGGGAGTAGTCCATGTCTAAAGCAAGAGTCAGGGCAGACATCATTCGGAGATAGTAGTCTGTATCCAATGCAAGAGTTAGGGTAGGCAGCATTTAGACAGAGTAGTCCATATCCAAAACAAGAGTCAGAGCATGTAGACTTTGGAGAGACTAGTGTATATCCAAAGCAAGAGTCAGGGCAGGCAGTTTTCAGAGATGGTAGTCTGTATTCAAAGCAAGAGTCAGGGCAGGCAGCTTTCAGAGATAGTTGTATGTATCCAAAGCAAGAGTCATGTAGGGCAATCTTCAAAGAAGGTAGTCCATATATAAAGCAAGAGTCAGGGCAGACAGCGTTCAGAGATAGTAGTCTTTATCCAAAGCAAGAGTCTGGACAGTCAGCATTTAGACAGAGTGGTCCATATCCAAAGCAAGAGTTAGGGCAGGCAGTGTTTAGAGGGAGTAGTGTGTATCCAAAGCAAGAGTCAGGGCAGACAGTGTTCAAAGAGAGTAGTCCATATCCAAAGCAATAGTCAGGGCAGGCAGCCTTCAGACAGAGTAGTGCATATTCAAGGCAAGAGTCAGGGCAGACAGTTTTCAGAGATAGTAGTCTGTATTCAAAAACAAGAGTCGGCAGGTAGACTTTAGAGGGAGTAGTGTGTATCCAAAACAATAGTCAGGGCAGGCAGCTCTCAGAGATAGATGTCTGTATCCAAAGCAAGAGTCATGTAGGACAACCTTCAAAGATGTAGTCTATATATAAAGCAAGAGTCGGGGCAGGCAGTGTTCAAAGAGAGTAGTACATATCCAAAGCAATAGTCAGGGCAGGCAGCCTTCAGAGAGAGT
Source organism: Aquarana catesbeiana (assembly GCF_042186555.1). Taxonomy (NCBI): domain Eukaryota; kingdom Metazoa; phylum Chordata; class Amphibia; order Anura; family Ranidae; genus Aquarana; species Aquarana catesbeiana. Next base: position 270,329,682 of record NC_133334.1, on the reverse strand, counting down.
AGTGCATATTCAAAGCAAGAGTCAGGGCAGACAGTTTTCAGAGATAGTAGTCTGTATCCAAAGCAAAAGTCATGTAGGGCATTCTTCAAAGAGAGTAGTCCATATCTAAAGCAAGAGTGAGGGCAGGCAGCATTTAGACAGAGTAGTCCATATCAAAGCAAGAGTCAGGGCAGGTAGCCTTTAGAGACAGTAGTGTGTACCCAAAGCAACAGTCAGGGCAGGCAGTGTTCAAAGAAAGTAGTCTATATCCAAATAAATAGTCAAGGCAAGAAACATTCAGAGAGAGTAGTCCATATCCAAAGCAAGAGACAGGGCAGTCAGCCTTTATAGAGCGTAGTCCATATCCAAAGTGAGGGGTCAGCGACAGTAAGGCGTAAAAGGGCAAGGAAGCTGTGGCATGAGGCAAGAGCTAGGTAGCTAATGCTATCACAAGCCCAGATTCTCAAAAAGAATGCCACAACGCCATGGCCAATCAGGCGCAAGAAGGCAGGGTTGCTGAAGCCAACCACTTCCTAGGCTAGTGCTGGCTAAACAGAGTGGTGGAAGGTGTAAGATCAGGGAGAGAGAGGGACCAAAAGCTGTGCTTCCGAGGAGAGCGAGTCCAGCTCGCCTAACAGTTGGGTATAACCACCCACATTACACAGAGATACCCTTTTAGGGCAGAGATGTGTTCATAGATCACATTACCTCAGGTGTACATGAAAGATGTCACCTTTCTATGAGGTTACTACTTGTCTGTCACCAGCTAAGTGGACCACAGACTCACAGTAGTGCTTAGACTACAAACACAAGCATAGATGTTGGCTGGTAAGGTGTCTTTGACGTAGGAACCACCATTTTTATAATTACAGTAAATCTAAATCCAAATTAGTAAATTTTAAAGTGATGAAAAGTTAAGTTAGTTGTGCTTTACAAAAGTTTTCAGTCTTTTTAAATCTGTAGCCTGAAGGTCCTCCTACCATGAAGGTTCTTGTTTGGTCACTTCCTGGCATTGGGTGACTGTCTCCAAAACTTTGTTGCAGGAAACCACACTACTGTATGATGGCCTCAGGCTCAGGGATGTAGCCTGCGGGCATCTGGCCGCTTCAAGAAGAAGCGAGGCAAGACCTAGGACTACTTGGTGCCAACCAGTTTCCAATCCAGGTCCCACACACGTCCCCCCCCACCAGGGTTGCTTCCACACCTGTCCCTCCCCTCCTTTGTCCTGTCCTGGATGCTCAGGCACCCAGTGCTGTTCAATGGGGGCAAAGCACAAGTTTAAGATGGGATACGAGGAGCCGTTGACGATAGGGGTGTTGACCATACTAAAAGTTTTGCAACGGGTGACATTGGACCTACAACTCTCCCTGAACATTGCTCTAAAGAACTCGTCAGTTGCTTACACAGGACCCCTCAACCGTTCCTTTCGTTTCAGTTTCTCAAAGGCAATTCCCGAGCTGTCAATCACTAATTTGGCACCATCTATAACCCGGTACAAAGAAAACCGCTCATTACGTCTGGAACGACAATCAAATAGTAAAAACACACATTACTGAATAATCACTTTGATTTGGAGCTCGAGAAGAGCTTAAGAAAGCGCTCAGTGTGGAGCTGTAATATGTTTGATAGCGTAAGTACCCCATAATGTCCTAGTTGCTATGTTAACTATGCATTTTTATTGACTTGCAGAGTAAATAACTATGTAGAACATGAATAAATCGTCAGCACATAATTTACTGATATCCTAGGGCTGCCGAGCATTTCACGCTCTGCGTTTTTTTTTTTTTTTTTCTTTCCTTGAATTACTCAGTGTATTTGTTTGCCTTAAAAAATGTGGAGCTGACATAGCCAGACTCCCTTTAAGAAGTGATTTGCACCCTTTTGCATTTGGCAGCTGTGATTCAAGAGCTGGAGGTGCGAGAGGGGAAAGAAAAGGAGAGAAAAATGTACAATTTATGGCACCCGTTCCGCCGCTGTTAAGTAGCGCTTCTATGACTTTAATACATAAACTGGACCTACCTTCAGATACACAATATTGTCAAAAGTATTGGGACGCCTGCCTTTACACGCACATGAACTTTAATGTCATCCCAGTCTTAGTCCGTAGGGTTCAATATTGAGTTGGCCCCGCCCTTTGCAGCTATAACAGCTTCAACTCTTCTGGGAAGGCCGTCCACAAGGTTTAGGAGGGTGTCTATGGGAAGGTTTGACCATTCTTCCAGAAGCGCATTTGTGAGGTCAGGCACTGATGTGGACGAGAAGGCCTGGCTCTAATTCATCCCAAAGGTGTTCTATCAGGTTGAGGTCAGGACTCTGTGCAGGCCAGTAAAGTTCCTCCACCCAAAACTCGCTCATCCGTGTCTTTATGGACCTTGCTTTGTACACTGGTCCAAATCATTTGGTGGAGGGGGGGGGTTATGGTGTGGGGTTGTTTTTCAGGGGTTGGGCTTGGCCCCTTAGTTCCAGTGAAGGGAACTCTGAAGGTGTCAGCATACCAAGACGTTTTGCACAATTTCATGCTCCCCACTTTGTGGGAACAGTTTGGGGATGGCCCCTTCCTGTTCCAACATGACTGCGCACCAGTGCACAAAGCAAGGTCCATAAAGACATGGATGAGTTTGGGGTGGAGGAACTTGACTGGCCTGCACAGAGTCCTGACCTCAACCCGATAGAACACCTTTGGGATGAATTAGAGTGGAGACTGCGAGCCAGGCCTTCTCATCCAACATTAGTGCCTGACCTCACAAATGCGCTTCTGGAAGAATGGTCAAACATTCCCATAGACACACTCCTAAACCTTGTGGACGGCCTTCCCAGAAGAGTTGAAGCTGTTATAGCTGCAAAGGGTGGGCAACTCAATATTGAACCCTACAGACTAAGACTGGGAGGCCATTAAAATTCATGTGTGTGTAAAGGCAGGCGTCCCAATACTTTTGGTAATATAGTGTAGTTCTGCCTCTGTAACAAATGATTGGCGGGTGATGGTGAGCATCGAGTCCACAGTACCAACTGATCAGCTCCTGCTGTGTATACTGTAATCAAAGCGGAGTGAGGCACCGGTGGTGAGCCCCCTACCCAGAAGAGCCACGTCACCTATATATATATATAAGTGATCCAGCACACAGCTGACGCCCTGTTGCAGTAAAACTGCTATGGGGTGGACAGCAAGTAGTTAAAGTAGCGCAGTGCTGAATAGCAAAAAAAAGCAATACTTTTGACAATATAATGTATATGGTCAGTACATGCATGCAAGTAATGTATCAGTGTGACACTTCCAAGTGTTTATTACCTTTCACTGAGATCACAGTACTTCCCCTTTTATTTGCTTTTCTCTTTAGAAGGACGGCACCATCTTTGTTCGGAAATCATCCAGAGTCACCATCTACCTTCTGGACTGAGATGCCGGTTCACAGTTGACACTCATGTAAATGCTTGTGCCTGTGTTTAGTGCTGCAGGTTTTCACCTTGTGACTTGATACAAAGTTACAACATACAGTCTGATCACTGGGAGAAAAGAGATTGAGGAAATGTTTCCTTCTGCCTGCAGCAGACTGTAGTATCTGATTTATTAACTTAAAGATGATCTTCGCCCTGTATGAAAAATTAAAAGTCAGCCGCTATACTGTAAGTACTGTAGCAGCTGACTTTTAATAAAAGGCCATTCACCCGTCCAGGGGTCTGGTGCTGTCCTCTCCTGAACCACTTCTTCGTTGGTCTTCGGGTCAACCGACTGCCCAATGTGCCATGCTGCACTTTGTAAATGGTCCCGCAGCCTGTGATGTGTCCCAGAAGGTTGCAGGGGTGGGAAAGAAGTTTTGGTGGAACGTTGCGGTGATCTGACCGGAAGTGGGAGCGGGTACCTGTCAAAACCAGCTACCCGCTCCCCCCCCCCCCCACCATCACAAAAAATAGCACGGTGAGGCATGTCAAAGTGTTGTCAGGCATATTGCAACCGGGTACGTTTGTGGCATTGGCACAATAAAGGCTTCTTTCTGGCAACTCAACTATGCAGCTCATTTTTGTTCAAGTAGTGTCGTATTGGTTTTCTGTGGGTTATTTTTGTATCCTGAACAATTCCTCTGGCAGTTGTGGCTGCAATCTTTCTTGATCTACCTGACCTTGGCTTGGTATCAAGAGATCCAAATTTTCCACTTCGTAATAAGTGATTGAAGAGTACTGACTGGCATATTCATGGCTTTGGATATCTTTTTATATTATTTTCCATCTTTGTAAAGTTCCATTACCTTGTTACGCAGGTCTTTTGACAGTTTTTTTTTTCTGCTCCCCATGGCTCAGTATCTAGCCTGCTCAGTGCAAACATGTGAGAGCTAACAAATTCAATTACTGCTTATACACAGACACTAACTGCAATTTAAAAAGCCACAAATGTTGGAAATTAACCTTTAAAGTGGAGTTCCACCCCCCCCCCCCCCCCCCCAAAAAAAAAAAAAAAAAAAAATTAATGTGCTTAAAAAAAATTAAAAAAGAAACATTTGGAGAATTTTTTTTTTACTCACCTCTAAATGCCTGTTGCTAGGGGGTCCTTCGTAGTCTGCCTCCTTCAGCGCCTGGGCTCCTGATATCACTTCCCTCGCCTCTCTCCTCTCCCTCTGTCCATCATCTGGGACACGTGACCAGTCCCAGATGATTGCGCGGCCGGTCACAGCGCGAGGAGCGGCTCGCGCATGCGCAGTGGGTGCCCGGCTGTGAAGCCGCAGCCAGGCGGGTATGGAAACTTTTCATGGGGACCATTTGGGTGATTTCTGTTATCATTATGATTTATAAAGGAGCCAAACAACTATGTGATAATAAATGGCTTCATATCATCACTATCCTTAACCTCTTGCTTACTGGGCACTTAAACCCCCCCCCCCTCCTGCCCAGACCAATTTTCAGCTTTCAGCCCTGACGCACTTTGAATGACAATTGCGCGGTCATGCTACACTGTACCCAAATGAAATTTTTATCATTATTTTCCCACAAATAGAGCTTTCTTTTGGTGGTATTTAATCACAGCTGGGGGTTTTATTTTTTCATAACAAACAAAAAAATATGGAAAATTTTGAAAAAAATAAACAAAACATGTTTCATAGTTTTTTATAAAATCTAGCAAACAGGTAATTTTTCTCCTTCATTGATATGCGCTGATGAGGCGGCACTGGTCGGCACTGATAGGCTTCACTAATGGGCACTGATAAGGCGGCACTGATGGGCACTGATAGGTGTTACTGATAGGTACCACTGATAGATGGCACTGATGAGCACTGATAGGTGGCACTGATAGGTGGCTCTGATGGGCACTGGTAGGTGGCACAGGTGGGCACTGGTAGGTGGCACTGATGGGCACTGGTAGGTGGCACAGGTGGGCACAGATGAGCTGGCAGCAGCTCTCCTTGATCGATGCCCCCCTGAGAGCCGCAGGTGATCGTTTTTTTTTCTCCTCATGCTGTCAGCGTGAAGAGAAAAAATTGCGGATTACCGCCTCTATTTACATCACACGATCAGCTGTCGTTGGCTGACAGCTGATCACGTGGTAAGGGGTCGGGATCGACCCCTTACTCCGATCTGTGATCAGCCGAATCTCATAAACTCGCTGATCACAGAGCGCGCCGCACGCGCCCTGCAGGGGGCGCGCAGGCCGCTCGGGCACAGGAGGACATCTATTGACGTACTCCCGGCAAAGTAGGTCCGCGCAGTAGCCGTCATTCAGCTATAATGAGGATCTGAAGAAGTTAAATAAAAGACATGATCATTCATATTTTCAATATCAATGCCATAATTTCATGCCAGGGTATGCAAACTTTTGACCACAACTGTATATACATATACACTCACTGGCCACTTAGGTACACCTGTTCAATTGCTCGGTAACACAAACTGCTAATCAGCCAATCACATGGCAGCAACTCAATGCATTTAGGCATCTAGACGTAGGGAAGATGACTTTCCCAATATTCAAACTGAGCATCGGAATGGGGAAGAAAGAGGATTTAAGTGACTTTGAACGTGGCATGGTTGTTGGTGCCGGACGCGCTGCTCTGAGAATTTCAAAAACTGCTGATCTACTGGGATTTTCACACACAACCATCTGACAGGTTTACAGAGAATGGTCCGAAAAAGAGAAAATATCCAGCGAGCGGCAGTTGTGTGGAGGAAAATGCCTTGTTGATGTCAGAGGTCAGAGGAGAATGGGCAGACTGGTTCTAGATGATAGAAAGGCAACAATAACTCAAATATCCTTTTGTTACACCCAAGGTATGCAGAATACCATCTCTGAATGCACAACACATCCAACCTTGAAGCAGATGGGCTACAGCAGCAGAAGACCACACCGGGTGCCGCTCCTGTCAGCTAAGAACAGGAAACTGAGGCTACAATTGGCACAGGATCACCACAATTGGACAATAGAAGATTGGAAAAGAGTTGCCTGGTCTGATGAGTCTCCATTTCAGCTGCGACATTCAGATGGTGGGGTCAGAATTTGGCGCATGGATCCATCCTGCCTTGTATCACCGGTTCAGGCTGGTGGTGGTGGTGGTGTAATGGTGGGGGGGATATTTTCTTGGCACACTTTGGGCCCCTTAGTACCAATTGAGCATCGTTTAATCCCCACGGCCTACCTGAGTATTGTTGCTGACCATGTCCATCCTTTTATGACTACAGTGTCCCCATCTTCTGATGGCTCCTTCCAGCAGGATAATGCACCATGTCACAAAGCTCCAATCATCTCACCACTGGACAATGAGGTCCCTGTACTCCAATGGCCTCCACACTCACCACATCTCATCCAATAGAGCACCTTTGGGATGTGGTGGAACAGGAGATTCCCATCCTGGATGTACAGCCAACAAATCTGCAGCAACTGTGTGATGCCATCCTGTCACTATGGACCAAAATCTGGTGTTTCCAACACCTTGTTGAATCCATGAAACAAAGAAATAAAGTGGTTGTAAAGTCAGAAGGTTTTTTATTTTAATGCGTTCTATGCCCCCCTAATACTTACCTGAGGTCCCTCGAGATCCAGCGATGTTGCAGGATTATCCAAGGACTCCCCTCCTCATTGGCTGAGACAGCAGCGAGGCGCCATTGGCTCACGCTGCTGTCAATCAAAGTCAGTCAGCCGATGAGGAGAGAAGGGGGGGCGGGGCCGTGGCTCCGTGTCTGGATGGACACAGGAGCTGCAGCTCTCTCTCTCGGCGGGGAGTGTAGAGGTGGGCGGGGAGTCTACTGACATCACGACTCCGCCCAACGAATGCCGGACAACAGACCCGCCCACAGAATCCGGCGTATTGCAGGGCTCCAAACAGCTAAAGGGGAGACATTTGACAGGTAAGGATACATGCAGGAGGTATGTATATCCTTATAGATAACCCCTATGGAAGTAATTTAGTAATGATGAGAGTGGGTTTACATCCACTTTAAGAACACCATCCCTACAGTCAAGCACTGAGGTGGAAACATTATGCTTTGGGGCTCTTTCTCTGATAAAGGTACAGGCTGACTTTGCCGCATTGACTGGCCAATGGACGGGGCCACGTATTGTAAAATCTTGGATG